>NW_025535064.1:0-124013 GCF_020615455.1 Coregonus clupeaformis
ATACGTCCCCTATCTGGGGACCATATATTAAATTGATTTTTGGAACAGGGAGATGGAATAGGGGCTTGCTCCGTCCACTCCACGCATCGACCTGGTATTGCAGTACCTCCAGGAACGGTGCACCCCCTGTCATTGTAAAGATAAATCAGGCAAAGACAACAGAATTGCTTTGTTATATTCAATTAGGATCACGATGTATTTTATATTTTCACGTTTGACAATCTTCATCTCAATGTCAATGATGGCTAGAAAGTGATGGTGAAGTCAGTCACTGTTATATTGACTATGATAGCTGATGTGAATGGTGCGTTAATCATCTAATCAAATCAATGTTTATTCGTCACATGCACAGGATACAGGGTGTAAATGGTACAGTGATAATGCTTTAAAGATAATGCTTTAAAAAAATCTTGGCATAGATTGGGAGTTTATCAACGTTGGGAATAACCACTTTTGACTGTTACAAAGTAACACGTTTGTAGGTTCGTAAGTCACGTGGTCATCTGCCCTCCAATCGGAAATGACAGAAAGCGTTTATAAATTAAATCCAGATTAACAGCTAAATCGGAATAATAATATATGAAATACGGGTGGGGGAATCAATTTGGAGATAATAATATTGACATAACATTTGATCTTATATCAAATATCTCTGGTAGCGTTGATGCCACAAGGGAACTGAGCAATTGTCCACTTGGTGGCGCAAGTGTTCCACTGACCGTCGCATTTGAATGTTGAACCACTTGACTTCCATACATCATCAACGCAAATAATATGAACAATAAAAATAGCCTGTTTTTATTTTACATGTCTGTAGAGCCTTGTACGATAAGACCACGGTGAAGAGGCCTTCATAAAGTTGCCGTCCTAAATTACTAGAGGCCAAACTTCAAAGATGTCCATGGCACTGGACTGCAGTAAGAGCTAGGCCTACAGTGCGGCCTACGGAGCGGTCCTGGTGTATGGTCCTGGCTGCCTAAATGTTTCCTCCACATAATAAACTGTACAAACATGGCACTTTAGAGGGTTACTTTTACAATTAGCCTTACTGAGTCACTACAACAAACTTCCTATCATGGACATGAAATGCCATTAGGCCTAATGAAGATACCGTATATGTAAGTTACTTAGTTGGTATCTTGTGAATCAACTGGTATGCGCATCAGGGTTTAATATTTCCCCGGTGTTTTACAAATGTTCCATCCCGAGAATAAATCACTCTTCTCCCGGGTAACCCGGTATTTTCCGCCAAAACCGGAAGTGTCATTCAAAAGCATTATAATGCTTATAAATGTCTGGATTTGATTAGAGCTTTGATCAGCATGAAAATACAAACCTGATGCTACCTGAGCCTGATCAGACATATATTAAATACATTTTATAATACATTTTACAAATCCAAATCCCAGATGAAGAATAAGACACTATTTCAAAGCATAGTACATGTAATGTTAGCCAAGTACAATGTAATTACTAGTTGTTACACAGGATTTAGCTATTTAAAAAGAAGTGTATCTTTGGGAGTACTTGTAATTAATCTGTACAGTGCATTACCCATCCTGACAACCTGCCCCTCAATTTAAAGCTTGTGGAAGTGACATCCAAGTGGGAGAATAAATACACTAGTACACCACAGAGTATCTGTATAAGAAAATCATTCAGAGCACACTGTGCTGCCAATCACAGTGTAAGGTGCGACATTTTGCGGGTGTGGAGAGCTCGTTAGAGGATAGAGGAAGCTTGCCTTGAAGCGCTGGGCATCGTATTATGACCTGCATTATCTGAATTAGGCCCACAGAATTATACCTACAGAGGAGCGGCTTCTATGGAGGAACTTTGAATGTCTTTGAACTTCAGAGTTGGTTTAACGTTGGAACAGAGCAGATAATAGCTAGCTAACAACCTTGTTTGTGCCGTGCAGCACTATAATTAAAAACAGGTCGTACCTTTTTGTCGTTAATAAATCCAATGTGAAACGTGGTGACTATAGTATCCTTAACTAGCATTGAAAAAGTTCATCCATTCTTCTCAAATTAAACATATCTCCCTAATTTCTGAATCATGCTTGTAACGTTGTCAGTAGGATACAGTAACCTATGCTTCAGAGGGGAGGAGCAGGTAGTTTCCACACGCACACCCACTGGCAAAGGTTTCCATTCCAGCTGGAAGGCAGAAACTGGAATATGTTCCTAGAGTGAGCTTTCCCAGCTAACAAAATTACGTTCCAGGACGTGACCAAAGTTATTTTAGTCCCTAAATAAGTCATGATAACGTTATTGTGAAACGTTCCTTCTACGTAGCTGTGGTGTCTGCTGACATACAGTGAGGGAAAAAAGTATTTGATCCCCTGCTGATTTTGTACGTTTGCCCACTGACAAAGACATGATAAGTCTATAATTTTAATGGTAGGTTTATTTGAACAGTGAGAGACAGAATAACAACAAAAAAAATCCATAAAAACGCATGTCAAAAATGTTATAAATTGATTTGCATTTTAATGAGGGAAATAAGAATTTGACCCCTCTGCAAAACATTACTTAGTACTTGGTGGCAAAACCCTTGTTGGCAATCACAGAGGTCAGACGTTTCTTGTAGTTGGCCACCAGGTTTGCACACATCTCAGGAGGGATTTTGTCCCACTCCTCTTTGCAGATCTTCTACAAGTCATTAAGGTTTCGAGCCTGACGTTTGGCAACTCGAACCTTCAGCTCCCTCCACAGATTTTCTATGGGATTAAGGTCTGGAGACTGGCTAGGCCAATCCAGGACCTTAATGTGCTTCTTCTTGAGCCACTCCTTTGTTGCCTTGGCCGTGTGTTTTGGGTCATTGTCATGCTGGAATACCCATCCACGACCCATTTTCAATGCCCTGGCTGAGGGAAGGAGGTTCTCACCCAAGATTTTACGGTACATGGCCCCGTCCATCGTCCCTTTGATGCGGTGAAGTTGTCCTGTCCCCTTAGCAGAAAAACACCTCCAAAGCATAATGTTTCCACCTCCATGTTTGACGGTGGGGATGGTGTTCTTGGGGTCATAGGCAGCATTCCTCCTCCTCCAAACATGGTGAGTTGAGTTGATGCCAAAGAGCTCGATTTTGGTCTCATCTGACGACAACACTTTCACTCAGTTCTCCTCCGCCACACAAACACAAGAGGGTAGGGGCCGGGTGGGCATTCCGCCTCGGAGGCGGATCCGGCTCCGGGCGTGACCACCACCTTTTCTCCACCTCCCCGTTGCGCCCCTGGTCTGGTCCCGCTGACTGGAGCTGGACCCGACGACGGTGGACCAAACCTTACTGGCTCCGGACTGGAGCCGCTGGCCGGAGCTGGACTGGACACCGGTGGAGCGGATTGCTCTGGCTCCGGAGTGGATCCGCTGACTGGAGTTGGACCGGACCCCGGTGGAGCGGATTGCTCTGACTCCGGAGTGGAACGGAGTGGAGTGGTGGAACAGGCACGCGACGTGCCGGACTGGACACACGCACCACTGGCTTGGCGCGGGGAGCAGGAACGGGCCGGACCGGGCTGACGACGCGCACCACTGGCTTGGTGCGGGGAGCAGGAACGGGCCGGACCGGGCTGACGATGCGCACCACAGGTTTGGTGCGGGGAGCAGGAATGGGCCGGACCGGGCTGGCGACGCGCACCACTGGCTTGGTGCGGGGAGCAGGAACGGGCCGGACCGGGCTGA
Source organism: Coregonus clupeaformis (assembly GCF_020615455.1). NCBI lineage: Eukaryota > Metazoa > Chordata > Actinopteri > Salmoniformes > Salmonidae > Coregonus > Coregonus clupeaformis. Next base: position 3,690 of record NW_025535064.1, read on the forward strand.
CGACGCGCACCACTGGCTTGGTGCGGGGAGCAGGAACGGGCCGGACTGGGCTGGCTACGCGCACCACTGCCTTGGTGCGAGGGACAGGAACAGGCCGGACCGGGCTGGCGACGCGCACCACTGGCTTGGTGCGAGGGACAGGAACAGGCCGGACCGGGCTGGCGACGCGCACCACTGGCTTGGTGCAAGGGACAGGAACAGGCCGGACCGGGCTGGCGACGCGCACCACTGTCTTGGTGCGAGGGACAGGAACAGGCCGGACCGGGCTGGGAACACGCACCACTGGCTTGGTGCGGGGAGCAGGAACAGGCCGGGCTGGACTGGGAACACGCACCACTGGCTTGGTGCGGGGAGCCGGAACGGGCCGGGCCGGACTGTGAACACGCACCACTGGCTTGGAGTGGGGAGAAGGAACAGGCCGGGCTGGACTGGGAACACGCACCACTGGCTTGGTGCGGGGAGCCGGAATGGGCCGGGCCGGACTGTGGAGGCGGACTGGAGGTCTGGAGCGGAGAGCTGACACAACCAGTCCTGGCTGAATGCCTATTTCCACACAATATGTGTGAGGCATCAGCACAGGACGTACAGGGCTGTGCACTCGTACTGGCGCTACAGCACGTGGCACTGGCGCAGGATATACGGGACCGAGGAGGTGTACTGGAGGCCACGAGCATTGAGCCGGCACACCCCGTCCTGGCTGCATGCCCATCTTAGCACGACACGTGCGTGGTGCTAGCACCGGACGTACAGGACTGTGCCGGAACACTCGCGGCACAGTACGTGGCTCCGCATAACACAGAGCCTGCCCAGTCTCACGCTTCCTAGCCTGAGTATGGGGAGTTGGCTCTGCTCTAACTCTCCGCCAACCACCCTTTTCGCCCCCCCAAACATTTTTCTTGGGGCTGTCTATCGGGCTTCCTCCTCGGCCGGTACCCTCTGTGTTGCCACTGCTCCTCTCTGTAGCGTGCCTCCACAGTCTCCTCCCAAGGACGGCGATCCATTCCGGCCTGAATCTCTTCCCAAGTCCAGGATCCCTTCCTGTCCAGGATCTCCTCCCAAGTATAGGCTGTCTGTTCCTGGACACGCTGCTTGGTCCTCTTTAGGTGGGATCTTCTGTCACGCACGTTGACTGATGACTCGTGGAACCAAGGCGCAGCGTGATAAGCGTACATCTTTATTGATACACAACACATGAACAAAACAACAAAACAAAACGATACGTGAAGTCCTGAGGTTACATACACCAAACCTTTACGGATCAAGATCCCACAAACTAACTGGTGCCAACAGGCTGCCTAAGTATGGTCCCCAATCAGAGACAACGAGCTACAGCTGCCTCTGATTGGGAACCACCCTGGCCAACATAGATCTAAACGATCTAGAACAAAAAACATAGAAAACTAAACATTGAAAAATCCACACCCTGGCTCAACATTTAAGAGTCCCCAGAGCCAGGGCGTGACATCATGGGCTAAAACTTGTGTAAACAGGCAGAGGGCTGATAGTTTCTTCTTAAGATAAGTTAAGTGTTAATTGGGAAATCAATCCAAACACTAAATAGGCATATGGCACATATGACAACTGCATTTCGTTGACATTAAGATATTTTGATTCAATAATATTGCAGGTTGCAATTTTCTCTCAAATCTGGACGCATTCAAGGGGCTCTTGATAAACAGCTAACTTATTTTTGTCAATTGCTTTCAAAATACTTGATATAGATTTCCCATTTTATACAAACAGATACATTTTAAATGGCCACCCCTACCATTTCCCTTCGATAGTGGGAGTCTTTAAGTGTTACACAGATATCCTTTAGTTCCTCATTTGTTTCTGCAGGGTTTTGCAGCATTTCAAGTTGCCCCAAGGACTCTGACTCCTTTGGCTGCCGGGCCTCTATGGCCTCCATAACTTGGTTCAGAGCAGTCCTGAACTCTGTACGGATCATCTCCAGTTCCACCATTATCCTCTATGGCCTCCATAACTTGGTTCAGAGCAGTCCTGAACTCTGTACGGATCATCTCCAGTTCCACCATTATCCTCTATGGCCTCCATAACTTGGTTCAGAGCAGTCCTGAACTCTGTACGGATCATCTCCAGTTCCACCATTATCCTCTATGGCCTCCGTAACTTGGTTCAGAGCAGTCCTGAACTCTGTACGGATCAACTCAAGTTCCAACATTATCCTCTATGGCCTCCGTAACTTGGTTCAGAGCAGTCCTGAACTCTGTACGGATCATCTCCAGTTCCACCATTATCCTCTATGGCCTCCGTAACTTGGTTCAGAGCAGTCCTGAACTCTGTATGGATCATCTCCAGTTCCACCATTATCCTCTATGGCCTCCATAACTTGGTTCAGAGCAGTCCTGAACTCTGTACGGATCATCTCCAGTTCCACCATTATCCTCTATGGCCTCCATAACTTGGTTCAGAGCAGTCCTGAACTCTGTACGGATCATCTCCAGTTTCACCATTATCCTCTATGGCCGCCATAACTTGGTTCAGAGCAGTCCTGAACTCTGTACGGATCATCTCGTTCCACCATTATCCTCTATGGCCTCCATAACTTGGTTCAGAGCAGTCCTGAACTCTGTACGGATCATCTCCAGTTCCACCATTATCCTCTATGGCCTCCATAACTTGGTTCAGAGCAGTCCTGAACTCTGTACGGATAATCTCCAGTTCCACCATTATCCTCTATGGCCGCCGTAACTTCGTTCAGAGCAGTCCTGAACTCTGTACGGATCATCTCCAGTTCCACCATTATCCTCTATGGCCTCCATAACTTGGTTCAGAGCAGTCCTGAACTCTGTACGGATCAACTCAAGTTCCAACATTATCCTCTATGGCCTCCGTAACTTGGTTCAGAGCAGTCCTGAACTCTGTACGGATCATCTCCAGTTCCACCATTATCCTCTATGGCCTCCGTAACTTGGTTCAGAGCAGTCCTGAACTCTGTATGGATCATCTCCAGTTCCACCATTATCCTCTATGGCCTCCATAACTTGGTTCAGAGCAGTCCTGAACTCTGTACGGATCATCTCCAGTTTCACCATTATCCTCATCTCCACTGCTTAAATCTGCAAAATAATAAAGACTCAACAGTTTTGCTGCAAGTAGTGTGACAATACAAGCCATGAGTACCAGGCAGGACATGGATCAAGGCCATGTGAAATACCTCGATCAAAATATCCACCTTGATCAAAATATCCACCCTTCATATATATTAGTAGTATTGATAACCATGTATCTGCTGACAGCCAAACAATTTGGAATTGATGTTGACAATACAAGAGAAGCAACATGTTGTAACATATAGGCTAGCATAATATACCTTTAATGTATCCAGCAGGCATCTCAGAAGCCACAGGCTCATCAAGCAGGGATGGCAGCTCTTGGTCTAAAATATAAGACAAAATCATGCTGTAATTTAAACTTTCTACATTTACGATTTCGAGATCAATATCTTGATGGCTAAAGAAACCTGATTCTGATGCTCTGTCTTGGCCAGCTTCTTCCTGGCTGCCACTTGGACTAACTGAGAAAACAGAAGGAAAAACATGAAGACATACTTTTCTTTTGAAACTGGCACAGAACCAAACGTGAAGGGATGTCAGTCAGGAGCTCAGTGGGAAGGTTAATGAATCCCAACAAAAATAAATGCAAAGCATAATTTATATATTTATTATGCTTTTAGTTTGATGGCAAATACATAGATATTTACAAACATGGCATCACACTTGTGTTTTACCCCAGAAGAATAGGGTGATTTCACTACTGTTGTAAATACAAGTTTCACCCATACACAGCACCACAACTATTTGGAAAGTTCTAACAGTATGCACAAAGTAGTAATATGACTTTAAATAACCTAATATGCAAAAATATGATGGTAATTGTATTCTATTGAGTGGCTTTGAAAGGTTTGTAAAGTTATAATACTTCATACAATTCAATTGTTTACCCTAAAACTAATTGTTTACCCTAAAACTACAACCAGACACTTACTGTCGCTCTGGCTTGAGGTGGCACAAGGCCTCAAGTGGTCTGCATCTGCAACTTCAGAGAATATCACAGATGTCAAACCGTTACCACATTTATAGTACACACTTATCAGATTTTCCTGTTCATCCCATACAGTTGGTAGGAACAGAACTTTGAGAAAGTAGGCTTGTTTATCAGACTTGAAACATTATGTACCTTGTTGTAGGGTCTTTTCAAAGACACTGGCTCTTGAAGTTACTAGGATAGCCACATTAGCAGCTAATTAGCGTTTCATTTTTGGGGGGTAAATGCAGGTGAATATATTGATCAAAGTCACCTTGTCCTAGAGAGATTTACACTGTTATCAAAACGTTACGCCAGGGTAAGCCACCCAATGTAAAGCTGGGAAATATAAGATTTTTGTTGTTATTCTGTCCCTCACTGTTCAAATAAACCTACCATTAAAATTATAGACTGATCATTTCTTTGTCAGTGGGCAAACGTACAAAATCAGCAGGAGATCAAATACTATTTTCCCTCACTGTAAGATACCCCGTTAAAAAATAAATAATCTAAAATTTGAAGTTTTGTCACACAACACAATGCCCAGTGGTGTAAAGTACTTAAGTAAAAATACTTTAAAGTACTGCTTAAGTCATTTTTTGGGTATCTGTACTTCACTTTACTATTTCTACTTTTGACAACTTTTACTTCACTACATTCCAAAAGAAAATGATGTACTTTTTACTCCATACATTTTCCCTGACACCTAAAAGTACTTGTTACATTTTGAATGCTTAGGACAGAAAAATGGTCAAATTCACGTAATTATCAAGAGAAAATCTGAGTGTTGGTGTGCCCCTGGCTATCCATAAATACAATTTAAAAAATAAAATGGTGTCGTCTGGTTTACATAATATAAGGAATTTGAAATTATTTATACGTTTACTTTGACTTTTGATAATAAAGTATATTTTAGCAATTACATTTACTTTTGATACTTAAGTATATTTAAAACCACATACTTATAGACTTTTACTCAAGTAGTATTTTACTGGGTGACTTTCAGTTTTACTTGAGTCATTTTCTATTAAGGTATCTTTACTTTTACTCAAGTATGACAATTGGGTGCTTTTTCTACCACTGACAATGCCACAGATGTCTCAAGTTTTGAGGGAGCATGCAATTGGCATGCTGATTGCAGGAATGTCCACCAGAGCTGTTGCCAGATAATTTAATGTAATTTCTCTACCATAAGCCGCCTCCAACCTTGTTTTAGAGAATTTGGCAGTATGCCCAACCAGCCTCACAACTGCAGACCATGTGTATGGCGTTGTGTGGGCGAGCGGTTTTCTGATGTCAATGTCATGAACACAGTACCCCATGTTAGTGTCAGGGTTATGGTATGGGCAGGCATAAGCTATGGAGAAGGAACAAAATTGCATTTTATCAATGGTACCATGACAAGATCCTGAGGCCCATTGTCCTGCCGACATCACGTCATATTTCAGCATGATAAGGCACGGCCCAATGTCACAAGGATCTGTACACAATTCCTGGAAGCTGAAAATGTCCCAGTTCTTCCATGTCCTGCATACTCACCAGACATGTCACCCATTGAGCATGTTTGGGAGGGCTGGATCGACGTGTACCACAGCTTGTTCCAGTTCCCGTCAATATACAGCAACTTCACACAGCCACTGAAGAGGAATGAGACAACATTCTTAGATTCCAGGCTATCACAACCGGCCGTGATTGGGAGTCCCATAGGGCGGCGCACAACTGGCCCAGCGTCGTCCAGGTTTGGCTGGTGTAGGCCGTCATTGTAAATAAGAATTTGTTCTTAACTGACTTGCCTACTTAAATAAAGGTTTAAAAATAATAATAATAACAATCAACAGCTCCATCAACTCTATGCAAAGTAGAAGTGTCCTGGACCAGGAAGCGGCAGATACCCAGTTCTGATGTAATGGGGTAGGGCCCAGTGATGCCAATTTAGCAATTTTGTTGCTAGATTTAGCAACCTTTCAGACTACCCTGGCAACTTCTTTTTCAAACAGCACCTAGCAGCAAATTTAGCTACTTTTAAAAACTTATTTGGAACTTTTAGCAACTTTTGAAAAGTGACTCAAACGCTAAAATGCACAAATGTTCTCTCTAAATGACACAAAAACGATTTTCTCTGTCACACACTCAGTCACAACACAAGTACCTGGCTGCAAAAGTGCATCGTGAGTGACGTCAGCAGCAGGCGCTCAGCTCGTGCACAGGCAGCAGCAGGCCAGCCAAGCAGCACAACAACCTGGAGAGAGCTGGAGAGAGATGCCTAGCGCACACATCATTATTTGAGTTAAGTTGCTTGTTCAATAAGATAGCATATATACCTTGTTATTAGCTTGTACCTTTAATTGTTGATCAGTCAGGTAGCATGTTAACGAACCACCAATACACTGCTTGAAACTATAATTGTTCAGAATGTGTAGGTTTACTAGTTAATAAGAAAATAAATAAAATGTAATTGTTCAATAATGTGTAATGTGTAATTGTTCAATAATTCAACAATTCAATGTGTTATGTTTAAAAATAAAAAATATCTGATCATATAAAATGTTATGTGTTTATATTACTTTTAGGAATACAAATATGTGATAATAAACAAACAAATCTAAACTAACAAATGTCAAATCATATTTGTCGCTGAGATGGCCAGTCAATTTGATTGACGTTATTGTGTATTCTACGTAATGACGTCATTTTACGTTATTACGTAATGACTTCATAACGCGCACATTTCTTCACAATAAAGAAAGCTCTGTTATCAAGAAGATAACCTTTGTGTCCGTTTCTATTTATTACTAGAGGTATGTAATAGCACGTTTAAACTTTCTAATATCAAAAGAATATGTCATACCATGCTAGTTAACACATCCGTTAAGGTATTATCACGTTTGGTAAAGGTTTGATGTGTTATTTTTGTGTCAAACCGAGTGAGTGAAAGAACGTGATAAAAACGATTTTACAAGTCACATAGCTAGATATTTTGGGTTTGTCTGAGTGAATGTACATAATTGTATCATGTTAGTTTAATAAATAATCAATTTATTTGAGATTTCTGAGTTCGTTTAGCATATTATTGGTTTTGTGTAAAATTCCCAAGCTGGTAAAATGGCGGCGCCCTCTCGGTCAGCGTCAACGGACTTCAGTGAGGACAGTGCGGGTGCATCAGAGACAATTTCACGGTCGCACTACTGTTTTGAAGCTGAATGTAATGATTATCAGTTTTCTACGTGTGTACTAATATTCAGACACATTCTGTTGTTTCTGTCTTTATCAATAAATGTTGCTATGGTGTGAACAGGAAATACAATTGGTTTTTGATTGAAGTAATACAGTGAAGACAAGGTTTAAGGAAATTAGCACACAGTGCTGTCTAAAACAAACTGTAACCTTGTACTAAATGGTTTTTGAGTCATTTATGCATTGATCTACTATAGGTTAGGTATTGGCTCAAAAGTATTGTGGAGCTCCTGCACCTTAATATAAACAGTACCGGCACCCAAAATGAGCATTGGCACCTATTTCAGTCCAAGTCAAACACTGAATTAGATAATTGAACAAGAAAAAAGTGAAAATATTTTTAGAGAATAAAGAAAGTGCCAGAACTGTCAACACTAACTTTTGTGTCTGTGCTCTCTATATTACTACTGGCCGATTCAGATTAAGTCTGAGGCCTGTAACATCAACAGTGAGGAGAAACCCAGCCTGTCTCTCTCCTTCCACACCTACAGTCCAAACCTACAGTCACTGGGTCCTGATTGTGACAGTGGAGCCCAGTTTGCTAAGCAGGATCCAGAGATGGCATCAGTGAAGCTGGAAGACTGCAGTCAAACACTGGAGCTGAATGTCAACATTAAAGATGAAGAAGAGGAGGAGAAGATTGGGAAATCTGTTTCTCAGGGTAAGAGCATCTAAGAGGTTCTATCTAACTAAGTTTGTTGGACATGATTTGGAAAGGCACACACCTGTCTATATACAGTGCATTCGGAAAGTATTCAGACACCTTGACTTTTTCGACATTTTGTTACGTTACAGCCTTATTGTAAAATTTATTAAATTGTTTTTTTCACTCATCAATCTACACACAATACCCCATAATGACAAAGCAAAAACAACAACAACTGAACAATCATATTTACATTAGTATTCAGACCCTTTACTGGCCATTCAAAACAATAGTATCATATCCACTTCCTGCTACATTGGGAAGCAATATGCAAGAAACTAAAAAGTAGTCTACATGAGAATATGATTTAAATGTTGACGAGTAACATGAATACTCCCTTTTACTCGGGTTCTGAGTCCTCCAAGGTTCATTTTTATTCATTTTAGAAACACTTAAAATAAGGGCTGTGTTTTGTGTAGGCTTAACCTGGCGTGACTTTTAGCAACATATTCGGCTCTATTTCCTCTCAGATTATAAAACGCTAATTATCATCAAAGTAGACATCATGCAAAACAACAAATCACTGCAATCTCCTGCACGTCATCTCTAGCTGACACCTTTGCTAACAGGTATTGTGTCAATTTAAAACTTGCACAAGACAGTTCACAGAATTGACCATTTAAATAAATGTAGCCTATTTATTCATTACTAAATTTAGCTAACATTAGATAGTTAACCCAGAGATCCTTACCTTTGACTCGATTCAGCAATTTTGTCCAGAATATAATAGCATTTGTAGTTCTTTATGATAGCCACATTAGCAGCTAATTACCATTTCAATTTTGTAGGGGTAAATACAGGCAAATATTTTGATAAAAGTCACCTTGTCCTAGAGAGATTTACACAGTTATAAAATCAATAAAAAAAAGTGGAATGGGGGATTGCAGTGGGGGATGCACAAACCTTCTGGAAGATCTGATGAAGGAGAAGATGGTGGACATGGACAAAGGAGAAAAGTGGAATATGTTTTGAGTGAATATGGAATGGAAGATCACACAGAACTTTTAGAAGAGCTACAGGAGGAAAGTGAACGTGACGAGAGTGAGGATGAATTAACTGTGGTGGCAGGTGCAGTGATGAACGCTGAGAAGGAGCTGAGTGTAGAGGGAAGCAGTGGTGTGAGGGAGGTTATCGTCTAGTGTATGAAGAGGGATACGTCCTCCAGTAGCTCAGAGATGGAACCTGGCGAGAGTGAGGATGAATTACCTGCGGTGAGGAACTCAGAGTTCGGGCCTCGTTCCAAGGATGATAAGGATGATTCTGGCCCAGTGGGAGTGAGATTTGTAGTGAGTGGTATCGGTGGAGAAAGTTCTGTGTGTTAGTTGTGGGGGGTGCTAACGGGCTGGAGATCTGAGGTGTCAGGTGAGAGAAAGGCAGATTGAGGTTGCCAGGGTTACAGTAGTACAGAAAGTGTTGTATGCAGAAGCAGTGAAGAGAGTGGTAGAGGAAGATGGGTACAGGGTGAGGATCTTGAGAGGATTCCTGTGAGTAGGCAGAGACCAAGAGAGAGGATGGGAAGAATATGTGCTTCAGTAAGGTGGGATTTTAGCATTTATAGCAATGGTTGTCAATTGTACTGCAGAAATCGATCAAAAAGTCCCAGAAAATAGAGGCTGTGGTGGCAGCGGCAGAGAACTACTTGGGATTGCGAGGATTTACAGCAGAACAGCTGCAGGGGGTGTTGAGTTGTAGTTGTCTGGCGTAGGACTAGATGGGGTTAAATAGTGGAATGGGGTGGTGGATTTTTGTCGTGGAAAATCATCACGAAGGGACTCAAAGTCAAACTTAAATGAATAATTTTTTTATCAGCAAGCTGGAGAGGTTCCAACAAACTTAAAAGCACCATAGTACACGTCGGTCGGGAGCTCTGCCGGGGAAGTCCAGTTAGTTGTCCTATATACTGCTTACACAGAGAAGTTATATTTGCATGATTTAGCTAATTATTAATAGTTAATTCATCATTAACATTTGGTTCCTGCATGTGACCGACCAATACCTCACAAGGCTTCTTCTCTCCAAGCTGAGACCTTGAAACTGAGATATCCCTTTTGGTTCCCAGAACAATGTTCTGGGCGTACTGCCAATTGGTCTGAGGAGGTCAGTCACCTGCACAAACCATTTTCCCTCACATTTTTAGAGAAGGCTAATCCTTGGCAGGGCAATTTTGTATTAATTACCGTATCAATTAATTTAATGTGTGTATGCTGTGAATGGTGTCACACACCAGAACAGTAGGTGGCGGTGTATGCACCTAAAAGTTGGATGCGCTCCACCAACCAAATCCCAAAGAAGAAGAAGGATGCAAATGCACGTCACTTGACCCGTATGGAGAATGTGAAAAAGGAGCAAAGTTCATCTTTATTATTGATGTTTGATGAAGGGTATCTACCACCCTATGTAAAGCTGGGATATATAATATACCCCATAAGAGAGTTTGTGTAAAACCTGATGCAATGCAAGAAATGTATAAAGTTTGGCCACATGTCAAGTGTTTGCAGACGGAAGGAATATGTTATTGAAGAGCATGTGAATGTAAAATGTTGTAACTGTGGTGGGGGTCATATTCCTGAATTCCCAGAGTGCCCTGTTAGGGTGAAAGAGGTTGAGGTGTCAAGGATCAGGGCTGTACAGCCAATCTCCTATGTGGAGGCGGTGAAGAGAGTTATAGTAGCAAGAGGCCACAGTTCTGAAGAAGATATGGCGGTGGATGCACTGCAACCAGTTGCAAATGTTGTACGTCAATCAAGTGATCTGGATACACTTATTTTGAAGGTGGATTTTTTAGTATTTACAGCCACAGTTATTAATTGTACTGCACAAGAAGTCCAAGAAGCTGGACATCATTATATCTGTAGCTGAGAAGTTTTTGGGCCTCCAAGACTTCACGGCAGAAGCCCTGCAAGGACTACTGTTGCCAGAAAATGTTCCGCCCTCACAGGATCCTTCTGAGCCTGTGTAGGGACCTGATTAGAACAGAAAAGCAGGCTGATTTAGTTCAATTTAATTTAGTTTGTATGATTTTTTTAGAAATATTGTATACACTGAACAACCATATTTACAATTACATTTTAGTCATTTAGCAGACGCTCTTATCCAGAGCAACTTACAGTTAGTGAGTGCATACATTATTTATTTTTATTTTGCATACTGGCCCCCCGTGGGAATCGAACCCACAACCCTGGCGTTGCAAACGCCATGCTCTACCAACTGAGCTACATCCCTGCCGGCCATTCCCTCCCCTACCCTGGACGACGCTGGGCCAATTGTGCGCCGCCCTATGGGTCTCCCGGTCACGGCCGGCTACGACAGAGCCTGGATAGACCACTGCGCCACTCGGGAACGCAACATGTGAACTGTTGGTCCCATGTTTCATGAGGTGAAATAAAAGATCCCAGAAATGTTCCAGACACAAACTTATTTCTAAAATGTTGTGCACAAATTTGTTTACATCCCTGTTAGTGAGCATTTCTCCTTTGCCAAGATAATCCATCCACCTGACAGGTGTGGCATATCAAGAAGCTGATTAAATAGCATGATCATCATTACACAGGTGCACCTTGTGCTGGGGACAAGAGTAGCTGAATAGGTGATTGGCAGCATCTAATGGGGATCCCTAACAAATACAAAAATGCCACTCTAAAATGTGCCGTTTTTTCACACAAAACAATGCCACAGATGTCTCAAGTTTTGAGGGAGCATGCAATTGGCATGCTGACTGCAGGAATGTCCACCAGAGCTGTTGCCAGAGAATGTTAGGTTAATTTCTCTACCATTAGCTGCCTCCAATGTTGTTTTAGAGAATCTTGCAGTATGCCCAACCAGCCTCACAACTGCTGACCACCGTGTATGGCGTTGTGTGAGTGTGCGGTTTGCTGATGTCAATGTTGTGAACAGAGTACCCCATGGTGGTATCGGGGTTATGGTACAGTGGGGGAAAAAAAGTATTTAGTCAGCCACCAATTGTGCAAGTTCTCCCACTTAAAAAGATGAGAGGCCTGTAATTTTCATCATAGGTACACGTCAACTATGACAGACAAAATGAGGGGGGAAAATCCAGAAAATCACATTGTAGGATTTTTAATGAATTTATTTGCAAATTATGGTGGAAAATAAGTATTTTGTCAATAACAAAAGTTTCTCAATACTTTGTTATATACCCTTTGTTGGCAGTGACACAGGTCAAACGTTTTCTGTAAGTCTTCACAAGGTTTTCACACACTGTTGCTGGTATTTTGGCCCATTCCTCCATGCAGATCTCCTCTAGAGCAGTGATGTTTTGGGGCTGTCGCTGGGCAACACGGACTTTCAACTCCCTCCAAAGATTTTCTATGGGGTTGAGATCTGGAGACTGGCTAGGCCACTCCAGGACCTTGAAATGCTTCTTACGAAGCCACTCCTTCGTTGCCCAGGCGGTGTGTTTGGGATCATTGTCATGCTGAAAGACCCAGCCACGTTTCATCTTCAATGCCCTTGCTAATGGAAGGAGGTTTTCACTAAAAATCTCACAATACATGGCCCCATTCATTCTTTCCTTTACACAGATCAGTCGTCCTGGTCCCTTTGCAGAAAAACAGCCCCAAAGCATGATGTTTCCACCCCCATGCTTCAAAGTAGGTATGGTGTTCTTTTGGATGCAACTCAGCATTCTTTGTCCTCCAAACACGACGAGTTGAGTTTTTACCAAAAAGTTCTATTTTGGTTTCATCTGACCATATGACATTCTCCCAATCCTCTTCTGGATCATCCAAATGCACTCTAGCAAACTTCAGACGGGCCTGGACATGTACTGGCTTAAGCAGGGGGACACGTCTGGCACTGCAGGATTTGAGTCCCTTCGGCGTAGTGTTTACTGATGGTAGGCTTTGTTACTTTGGTCCCAGCTCTCTGCAGGTCATTCACTAGGTCCCACCGTGTGGTTCTGGGATTTTGCTCACCGTTCTTGTGATCATTTTGACCCCACGGGTTGAGATCTTGCGTGGAGCCCCAGATCGAGGGAGATTATCAGTGGTCTTGTATGTCTTCCATTTCCTAATAATTGCTCCCACAGTTGACTTCTTCAAACCAAGCTGCTTACTTATTGCAGATTCAGTCTTCCCAGCCTGGTGCAGGTCTACAATTTTGTTTCTGGTGTCCTTTGACAGCTCTTTAGTCTTGGCCATAGTGGAGTTTGGAGTGTGACTGTTTGAGGTTGTGGACAGGTGTCTTTTATACTGATAACAAGTTCAAACAGGTGCCATTAATACAGGTAACGAGTGGAGGACAGAGGAGCCTCTTAAAGAAGAAGTTACAGGTCTGTGAGAGCCAGAAATCTTGCTTGTTTGTAGGTGACCAAATACTTATTTTCCACCATAATTTGCAAATAAATTCATAAAAAAATCCTACAATGTGATTTTCTGGATTTTTTTTCTTTTGTCTGTCATAGTTGACGTGTACCTATGATGAAAATTACAGGCCTCTCTCATCTTTTTAAGTGGGAGAACTTGCACAATTGGTGGCTGACTAAGTACTTTTTTCCCCCACTGTATGGCATGGCATAAGCTACAGACAACTAATACAATTGCATTTTATCGATGGCAGTTTGAATGCACAGAGATGCCATGACAAGATCCTGAGGCCCATTAAATACTTATTTCCCTCATTAAAATGCAAATCAATTTATAACATTTTTGACATGCGTTTTTCTGGATTTCTTTGTTGTTATTCTGTCTCTCACTGTTCAAATAAACCTACCATTAAAATTATAGACTGATCATGTCTTTGTCAGTGGGCAAACGTACAAAATCAGCAGGGAATCAAATACTTTTTTCCCTCATTGTACATGGTTTGACACCAGTATTGCCAGCATTTGTTTTATTCACTGGGCTATCTAGAGTGATCAGATAGTAGACTAAAGAAGTGAAGTAGACAAACTGCCAATGTTTTAAAGTTCTATTAAATGAGTCTGTGTAGTTCCGAACCCTTGTGATAGTGAGTGGAGGATGATATGGCTTCTACATCTGCAAGGCTTGCTCTTTGGGGTTTTTGGCTGGGTTTCTATAAAGCACTTTGTGACAACTTCTGATGTAAAAGGGCTTCATCAAATACATTTGATTGACATGTATATCACACCAACTGATTGGTTCTTCTGATGTTGTTCCCACAGGAGACCATGTTGAGACATTCTCTACATCCAGAGAGCAACAGCAGGAAGATCACAGAGCTAAGAGGTCTCACCACTGCCCACATTGTGAGGAGAGTTTCTCAATTCTATCAAAGTTAAAAATACACCTACAAATACACACAGGAGAGAATCTGAATTCCTGTACTGACTGTGGGAAGAATTTCACAACATCAAAGGCTCTGACCGTTCATCAGAGAGTGCACATAGGAGAGAAGCCTTACTCCTGCTCTGACTGTGGGGCAAGTTTCTCTCAACTGGGCCACTTAAAAACACATGAACGTATACATACAGGAGAGAAGCCTTACTCCTGCTCTGACTGTGGGAAGGGTTTCTCTCGACTGGACACCTTAAAACAACATGAACGTATACATACAGGAGAGAAGCCTTACTCCTGCTCTGACTGTGGGAAGAGTTTCTCTCAGCAGGAAAACTTGAAATCACACCAAAGGATACACACAGGAGAGAAGCCTTACTCCTGCTCTGACTGTGGGAAGAGTTTCTCTCAATCTGGCAAATTAAAAATACATGAACGTATACACACAGGAGAGAAGCCTTACTCCTGCTCTGACTGTGGGAAGAGTTTCTCTCAGCAGGAAAACTTGAAATCACACCAAAGGATACACACAGGAGAGAAGCCTTACTCCTGCTCTGACTGTGTAAAATGCTTCACAACATCAACTAAGCTAAGACTTCATCAGAGAACACACACAGGAGAGAAGCCTTACTCCTGCTCTGACTGTGGGAAGCGTTTCTCTCAACTGGGCCCCTTAAAGATACATGAACGTATACACACAGGAGAGAAGCCTTACTCCTGCTCTGACTGTGGGAAGAGTTTCTCTCAATCTTGCAAATTAAAAATACATGAACGTATACACACAGGAGAGAAGCCTTACTCCTGCTCTGACTGTGTAAAATGCTTCACAACATCAACTAACCTAAGACTTCATCAGAGAACACACACAGGAGAGAAGCCTTACTCCTGCTCTGACTGTGGGAAGCGTTTCTCTCGACTGGGCCCCTTAAAAATACATGAACGTATACACACAGGAGAGAAGCCTTACTCCTGCTCTGACTGTGGGAAGGGTTTCTCTCGACTGGACACCTTAAAACAACATGAACGTATACATACAGGAGAGAAGCCTTACTCCTGCTCTGACTGTGGGAAAAGTTTCTCTCAGCAGGAAAGCTTGAAATCACACCAACACACAAAGGAGATAAGCCTTACTCCTGCTCTGACTGTGTAAAATGCTTCACAACATCAACTGAGCTAAGACTTCATCGGAGAACACACACAGGAGAGAAGCCATACTCCTGCTCTGACTGTGAGATGAGATTCTACATATCTGGCAATTTAAAAAGACACCAACGTATACATAAGAAGTGGTAGTGGATGGGATACACTCTATTGTAATCCTATTGTTTCTCACTGTGAGAGAACTGTGCAGAGGAACGGGAAAGTTGTAGAATGTTAGCATCTCTTAACTTATCAGTGTGCACCTTGTCAGTTTTGCAGTGCTTAGATAGCTCCTACTGTAAAGATAATGAGGGCTAGGATATTGAGGAAACCACGAGTACATGCTTCCATGCCGTGTGTCAGCATTGCAGGATGGTGGTGGTGGTGTGGGGTGTGTTTTCATGGCAGACATTGGGCCCCTTGATAAAAGTGGAGCAACGTTTGAATGCCACAGGATATCTAAAAATCATTGTCAATCAGGTGCATCCCTTCATGGCAGCAGTTATCCATCTGCAAATATATTTTTTCAGCTGGATTATGCCCCATGCCACAAGGCTTGTCCAGAAAAGGTTCCAGAAACATGACAGTGAATTCAGGTTACTGCAGTGGCCTTCCGAGGCACCAGATCTCAATCCAATTGTGCATCTGTTGTAGGAGATGGAACGAGCTATTCTGAGTAGAAATCCGCTGCCAGACAACTCGACACAACTGTGGGAAGCATTGCAGTCAACATGGGCCAGCATCCCAGTGGAACGCTCGACACCTTGTAGAGTCCATGCCCCGACAAATTGAGGCTGTTCTGATGACAAAGACTATCAGCTGTTCAGAAATGACAGGTCCAGAGAGGGGATGCGAGGAGGGGGCGTGGCTATGTATGTGAATCACAGTATGCAGGCAAAGAGAAGAATAACTGACCTAGAGAAAGAAGAGTTTGAGTGTCTTCAGCTCCGTTCTAAACAACACCCCAGCTCAGTTTCATCTCTGGTAGTGGAGTGCTCTAACATCCACCATGGGCACATGA
Source organism: Coregonus clupeaformis (assembly GCF_020615455.1). Lineage (NCBI taxonomy): Eukaryota > Metazoa > Chordata > Actinopteri > Salmoniformes > Salmonidae > Coregonus > Coregonus clupeaformis. Next base: position 20,092 of record NW_025535064.1, read on the forward strand.
CAAAACACTGCAGCAGAACACTGTGGATTATCTCAAAATCACTGTCCATGTGATCAGGATGTCCTCTCCCCAAATGGGTCTCATCCTGTGTGGAGACTTTAATCACCTGCCCATCAAGATGCTGACAAACTCCCATCCAGACATGAAACAAGTGGCCAAAGACAAGACCACAGAGGGGACTCCATCCTAGATCTGATCAACACAACCCACTGTACTTACTCCTCTCTGATCCAGTGATCACAAATGTCTGCTGTTCTCTCCAAACACAACATCAGGAGGGAGAAGAGAGGTGCAGCGGAAAAAAAGGACATCTGGTAACTCAGAACAGAAAGGAGACCTTTGCACGATGTATGGCCAGTACTGACTGGTCTGCCATATATGAGGTGGAGACATTCAACTCCTGCATTCAAACTGCACTTGATGTATGCATGTCAATAAGAAATAAGAAAACAACAATACTGGACCAGCCCTGGATGACTGAAAGAATAAAGCTGCCATCAGGAAAATTCAGAATATTTTCAACAGATGGGGGAGAAACAATGACATAGAGAAAATACAGAAACACAGTGCAAATGATTATCAAGGAAGCAAAGACAATCTTCTACAAAACTGAAATCCAGGACCTAAAGAAGAAAAACCCTAAGGAATGGTGGGACTTCATTAACAATGGACTGGTACCAAAGAAAACATCAGGAGGGAGAATACAGGTCGAGGGAATTGAAGACGACGACGTGGCTGATGTTTTGAATGGCTTCTTTGCTGAGGCATGGACAAGCACCACACCTCTTGCCATCTTCCCCCTGCCCATGTCTACAAGGCAGGTTGAGCTGTGCAGCATTGGCCAGTTAAAGCAAGCTCTGAACAGACTCAGAGCAAGTAAAGCATGTGGGCCTGATGGCATTCCAGCCTGGCTACTAAAGAGCATGCAGAAGATCTAGCCCCTGTCATCAAACACATTGTTAAAACTGTCCCCTGCCAGTAGGAGGTGTTATCTGAGTGCACGATTCAGTATGACTACCTCCCAAAGTCCAGCACTACTACCGCCCTTGTGAAAGCCACATACTCCTGGCTGACAGCTACAGACTCCATAAACCCAACAATGGTGAGGGTGTTACTTGCTGATGTGTCCAAAGCCTTTGATCGAGTAGATCACCCATAGTTCCTGCAGCATCTGTCTGACATTGAACTGTGTCCAAGGTTACTAGCCTGGCTCCACAGCTACACCTCCGAAAGAGGGCAGAGGGTGATGACAACTGGCACATTTAGCCCTTTTTCAGAGGTTACCTCTGGTGTTCCACAAGGTGGCGTGTTTTCACCATATCTGTTTATCCTTCACATGTCCACCTGAAAAGTTGTCTTCAGTGACACTCTGGACACTGGGTATGCAGACGATGTAGGGCTGTCCCGAGCCATACCATTAACCAGCATCCAAGAGGACACTTCCATGGGCTTGGAGATACAGCAGCTGGAAGAGTGGGCCACATCCAACAACATGGTCCTGAATGGGAAAAAGTCTGTGGAAATTCAAATATGTTTTTCTAGAGACCATCCACAACTTGCACCACTAATCCTAGGAGGACAGGAAGTACCAGTGGTAACAACAACCAAGTATCTTGGTTTTCATCTAGACTCTAACCTCAGTGGTGACAAGTGGAGCAGCCAGTGAGAAAGGCCTCAAAACACCTTTTTGACATTTCTTGCCAGTAATGTCCTACTGAAGATCTGGTCACAGTCTATACTACACTGGCCAGGCCTTGTCTGGAATACGGTGGAGTGCTGTTAGTTGGATGCAGTAAAGCAGCAGGCCCAACTAGACAGGGTGCAGAGGAGGGCCTTGAGGATCATCTCCAGAGGTGGAGCAGTCCAACCACAGCTCCCGTCACTGCAGAGCAGACGAGAACAGGCTGCAGTGCACCTGGTGAAGGACATGCACACTCTTGACTATCCACTGAATGAACTGCTCCCTCCAAAAACAGTTAACTGCACCACCAGGCTCCTGAGAAACAGCCACAAGCTGTCCTTTATAACTGCCCGTACAAACCGCCTGCGAAGCGCCACTCTACCCACTGCTATCAGACTGCATAATAACTCCAGCTCTTAAATGGTTTTCCCCATAACTATTTTTTTTAAATCACATTTTAATATTTTAATTTCCATAATGAAATATGTCCTGTAATGTTTCAAGTGTTCAACTCTATTCTACTTAGTCACGTATTGTGTTATGTATTTAACAGGTGGCCTAGCGGTTAAGAGTGTTGGGCCAGTAACTGAAACGTCGCTGGTTTGAATCCCGAGCCAACTAGGTCAAAAATCTGTCATTGTGGCCTTGAGCAAGGCAATTAACCCCAATAGGTCCTATAAGTTGCTCTGGATAAGAGCATCTGCTAAATTACAAATATGGAATGACAAATCATGTTTGTACATGAGTTTGTGCTGGGCAACCTCTTCTTCTCTTGTGCATAAATATAACAAAGTGTTTAAAGTGAAATAGTTAGTGTCTATGCAGTGCAGTCTGAAAGGATTCAGACCCCTTGACTTAAAAAATAAATAAATACATTACAGGCTTATTGTAAAATTGATTTAAAAAATCCCTCATCAATCTACACGCAATACCCCATAATGACAAAGCGATAACAGGTTTAGAAATGTTTGCAAATTTATTAGAAATAAAAAACAGATTATTCCAGACCCTTTGCTATGAATCTCGATGTTTTGCTCAGGTGCATCCTGTTTCCATTGGTCTTCGTTGAGATGTTTCTACAAATTGATTGGAGTCCACCTGAGATAAATTAAATTGATTGGACATGGTTTGAAAAGGCACACACCTGTCTATATAACATCCCACATTTGACAGTGCATGTCAGAGCAAAAACCAAGCCATGAGGTCGAAGGAATTGTCCGTAGAGTTCCAAGTCAGGATTGTGTCGAGGCACAGATCTGGGGAAGGGTACCAGAACATTTCTGCAGCATTGAAGGTCCCCAATAACACAGTGGCCTCCATCATTCTTAAATGGAAGAAGTTTGGAACCACCAAGACTCGTCCCAGAGCTGTCCGCCCGGCCAAACTGAGCAATCGAGGGAGAAGGACCTTGGTCAGGAGGTGACCAAGAACCCGATGATCACTTTGACATAGCTCCAGAGTTCAGCCCACTTGGAGTTTGCCAAGAGGCACCTAAAGGACTCTGACCATAAAAAAACAAGATTATCTGGTCTGATGTTACCTGGATTGAACTCTTTGGCCTGAATGCCAAGCGTCACGTCTGGAGGAAACCTGGCACCATGCCTACGGTGAAGCATGGTCGTGGCAGTATCATGCTGTGCGGATGTTTTTCAGAGGCAGGGACTGGGAGACTAGTCAGGATCGAGGGAATAATAAACGGAGCAAAGTACAGAGAGATCCTTGATGAAAACCTGCTCCAGAGCGCTCAGGGCTTCAGACTGGGGCGAAGGTTCACCTGGCCCAGCCAGAGCCCAGACTTGAACCCGATTGAACATCTCTGGAGAGAACAGAAAATAGCTGTGCAGCAACGCTCCCCATTCAACCTGACAGAGCTTGAGAGGATCTGCAGAGAAGAATTGAAGAAACTCCCCAAATACAGGTGTACCAATCTTGTAGCGTTATACCCAAGAAGTAATCGCTGCCAAAGGTGCATCAAGAAAGTACTGAGTAAAGGGTCTGAGTACTTACATACATTTTATATTTCAGTTTTTTATTAATAAATTAGGAAAAACTTGTAAAAACCTGTATCTTGCTTTGACATTATGGGGTATTGTGTGTAGATTGATGAGGGGTAAAACGATTTAATCAGTTTTAGAATATGGCTGTAACGTAATAAAATGTGGAAAATGTAAGGGGTCTGAATACTTTCAGAAGGCACTGTATACAGTGGGGGGAAAAAGTATTTAGTCAGCCACCAATTGTGCAAGTTCTCCCACTTAAAAAGATGAGAGAGGCCTGTAATTTTCATCATAGGTACACGTCAACTATGACAGACAAATTGAGGGAAAAAATCCAGAAAATCACATTGTAGGATTTTTAATGTATTTATTTGCAAATTATGGTGGAATTTAATAATTTTGGTCACCTACAAACAAGCAAGATTTCTGTCTCTCACAGACCTGTAACTTCTTCTTTAAGAGGCTCCTCTGTCCTCCACTGTTACCTGTATTAATGGCACCTGTTTGAACTTGTTATCAGTATAAAAGACACCTGTCCACAACCTCAAACAGTCACACTCCAAACTCCACTATGGCCAAGACCAAAGAGCTGTCAAAGGACACCAGAAACAAAATTGTAGACCTGCACCAGGCTGGGAAGACTGAATCTGCAATAGGTAAGCAGCTTGGTTTGAAGAAATCAACTGTGGGAGCAATTATTAGGAAATGGAAGACATACAAGACCACTGATAATCTCCCTCGATCTGGGGCTCCACGCAAGATCTCACCCCGTGGGGTCAAAATGATCACAAGAACGGTGAGCAAAAATCCCAGAACCACACGGGGGGACCTAGTGAATGACCTGCAGAGAGCTGGGACCAAAGTAACAAAGCCTACCATCAGTAACACACTACGCCGCCAGGGACTCAAATCCTGCAGTGCCAGACGTGTCCCCCTGCTTAAGCCAGTACATGTCCAGGCCCGTCTGAAGTTTGCTAGAGTGCATTTGGATGATCCAGAAGAGGATTGGGAGAATGTCATATGGTCAGATGAAACCAAAATATAACTTTTTGGTAAAAACTCAACTCGTCGTGTTTGGAGGACAAAGAATGCTGAGTTGCATCCAAAGAACACCATACCTACTGTGAAGCATGGGCGTGGAAACATCATGCTTTGGGGCTGTTTTTCTGCAAAGGGACCAGGACGACTGATCCGTGTAAAGGAAAGAATGAATGGGGCCATGTATCGTGAGATTTTGAGTGAAAACCTCCTTCCATCAGCAAGGGCATTGAAGATTAAACGTGGTTGGGTCTTTCAGCATAACAATGATCCCAAACACACCGCCCGGGCAACGAAGGAGTGGCTTCGTAAGAAGCATTTCAAGGTCCTGGAGTGGCCTAGCCAGTCTCCAGATCTCAACCCCATAGAAAATCTTTGGAGGGAGTTGAAAGTCCGTGTTGCCCAGCGACAGCCCCAAAACATCACTGCTCTAGAGGAGATCTGCATGGAGGAATGGGCCAAAATACCAGCAACAGTGTGTGAAAACCTTGTGAAGACTTACAGAAAACGTTTGACCTGTGTCATTGCCAACAAAGGGTATATAACAAAGTATTGAATAACTTTTGTTATTGACCAAATACTTATTTTCCACCATAATTTGCAAATAAATTCATTAAAAATCCTACAATGTGATTTTCTGGATTTTTTTTTCTCATTTTGTCTGTCATAGTTGACGTGTACCTATGATGAAAATTACAGGCCTCTCATCTTTTTAAGTGGGAGAACTTGCACAATTGGTGGCTGACTAAATACCCCCCACTGTATACAGTGCCTTCTGAAAGTATTCAGACCCCTTACATTTTCCACATTTTATTATGTTACAGCCATATTCTAAAACTGATTAAATCGTTTTACCCCTCATCAATCTACACACAATACCCCATAATGTCAAAGCAAAATACAGGTTTTTAGAAGTTTTTCCTAATTTATTAATAAAAAACTGAAATATCAAATTTATGTAACTACTCAGACCCTTTACTCAGTACTTTCTTGATGCACATTTGGCAGCGATTACTTCTTGGGTATAACGTATAGCCAAACCATCATTGACTAGGTATTGTCACCCCATGTAAATATAGCCAAGCTATCATTGCCTAGGCATTGGCACCCCATTTACAGTGAGGGAAAAAGTATTTGATCCCCTGCTGATTTTGTACGGTTGCCCACTGACAAAGACATGATCAGTTTATAATTTTAATGGTAGGTTTATTTAAACATTGAGAGACAGAATAACAACAAAAAAATCTAGAAAAACGCATGTCAAAAATGTTATAAATTGATTTGCATTTTAATGAGGGAAATAAGTATTTGACCCCTCTGCAAAACAAGTTCTTGGTGGCAAAACCCTTGTAGGCAATCACAGAGGTCAGACGTTTCTTGTACTTGGCCACCAGGTTTCCACACATCTCAGGAGGGATTTTGTTCCACTCCTCTTTGCAGATATTCATTAAGGTTTTGAGGCTGACGTTTGGCAACTCGACCCTTCAGCTCCCTCCACAGATTTTCTATGGCATTAAGGTCTGGAGACTGGCTAGGCCACTCCAGGACCTTAATGTGCTTCTTCTTGAGACACTCCTTTGTTGCCTTGGCCGTGTGTTTTGGGTCATTGTCATTATAGACTGATAATTTATTTGTCAGTGGGCAAACGTACAAAATCAGCAGGGGATCAAATACTTTTTCCCTCACTGTATATAGCCAAGCTATCATTGACTAGGTATTGGCACCCCATGTATATAGCCAAGCTACCATTGACTAGGTATTGGCACCCCATGTATATATCCAAGCTACCATTGACTAGGTATTGACACCCCATGTATATAGCCAAGCTACCATTGCTCATCGTGTATTAATTCCTTGTGCTACAATCTTTTTTCCTATTATTATAATTGTTGTATTGTGTTCTCTATTGTTGGTCAACATTTCACTGTTAGTCTACACCTGTTGTTTACCAAGCATGTGACAATTAAAATGAAATGACTATGTGTTTAGTAAATTGTCTTCTAAACTATACTGAACAAAAATATAAACTTGCCATGTATAGTGTTGGTTCCATGTTTCATGAGCTGAAATGAAAGATCCCAGAAATTTTCCATACGCACAAAAAAGCTTATTTATTTCAAATTTTGTGCACAAGTTTGTTTCCATCCCTGTTTGTGAGCATTTCTCCTTTGCCAAGATAATCCATCCACCTGACAAGTGTGGCATATCATGAAGCTGATTAAACAGCATGATCATTACACAGGTGCACCTTGTGCTGTGTACAATAAAAGGCCACTCTGAAATGTGCAGTTTTGTCACAACACAATGCCACAGATGTCTACATTTTGAGGGGAGTGCACAATTGGCATGCTGACTGCAGGAATGTTCACAAGAGCTGTTGCCAGAGAATTGAATGTACATTTCTCTACCGAGAATTTGGCAGAACGTCCAACTGTCTTCACAGCCGCAGACCATGTGTCACCGTGCAAGCCCAGGACCTCCACATCTGGCTTCTTCACCTGCAGGATCAGGTCATTCCTTATATGAACTGTACCCCTGTACAATTGCTGGATGTTGTGTTTATAGTTTAGTTCAGTTAGTTAAAATCTTACAAAAAACTGATGATGAATATGTTTGGAAAACTACATTGATCTACCAATGAAAAATAATGTTTGTACATGAATTTGTACTGGTCAACCTCTCCTTCTCTTTTGTATTCAGTTCTTCCATATTAAATCTGACAGTATGAATGGTTCTTATGGTTGTATTCAGTTCTTCCATATTAGATCTGACAGTATGAATGGTTCTTATGGTTGTATTCAGTTCTTTCATATTAGATCTGACAGTATGAATTGTTCTTATGGGCTGAGTGCCTGGAGTGTTTTGGTATGAGGACAGGAGTTTTCTCTGACCCTGTGATCTCACCAGGACAGAACCACATGTCTCTATCACACTCCAGCCCAGAAGGTGGCAGTGATGTACCTTTAACGTTGGTCTGAACACCACCAATAAACACCATAGAAGAAGAATGCCTGCTTAGCAACAACCAAGGGGCCATGCAGCTTTCCACTGTTCCGAAGACTGTCTATTATATGGAGCAGATTGGCATGTGACCACTCTAACAATGTAGACACGTCCTCAAAGATTGGACATGAATCTGTGTTGGTCAAACTCTTCTCTTCTCTATCATTAAATACAACAAAACTATGTTTTAAGTTAAATATTTAGTGTTTGCCTAAAGCTGGAAAAAATACTTGAAATGACTGTACTTCAACATGTACTCACATTGGATGGGTTGATTAGGATTCAAACCATGTCTTAAACTGTTACCTAGCAAGTTACAAGCCACAGCACACATGTACAGATGCTGTAGAACTGTTTCATGGGGTGTGAAAATATATGTAATCAAAACTACTGGATATCTTTAGAAGTAAAATTGTTCTACAATTTTCTTACACTGAGAATGTGGAATAGTTTTTGTAGATCGGCAGGATAAACACTATATTGAATCTCTATTAAGATTTAAGCTAGCAAAATGTAAAGGGGTGTGTAGACTTTCACTGTGACTGTATACGTACCATTGACTTGCAGTGGATTTGTGCCACAAATGCTAAAAAGTTAGCATTTATAACAATAGTAAGATAAACAATATATGCCCAGGACTATATTGAGGGACAGACTGTTGAAATGCCCAGTTGATTATGTAAACAGTCTTGTAGAACTCTGGCATTGATGGTCCATCTGAGGGTGAGTCATTGATATAAATGCTCAGAGTAAAAGCTGTGAACTCACCTGTGATGGCCCACGTCTACCACAACCTTTCCTATTGTGTTTGTAAGCACCACAGCAATTTAGGCAGCCATTGTTCAAAATGTGTTCACACATACAGTACAATGGGAGGGCTTGTGGAAGGAACAGGGGAGAACCAGGAGTTTGATCTCTGACTTCTATTTAGGACTGGGATCCCTCTGTGGGCCGGGCCTTTCAGAATATCTCTCGATTCTCTTTTAAACATTCTAGAAACCTAAAGGACAGCCTAGTAAGAGCAGATGAATATGTTCCCCCTCAGCATTTCCTATCCACCCTCCCCTCAAATCATTGTGAGAACTGTAATTTGATGACCAAGGGGGGATTTCTTTCTTCACCCTCAGACTGGAAATAAAATGTATGTCATGGGTAGAATTTCCTGTAAAACAAAATGTGTGGTATATTTCTTGATGTGCCCATGTGGTTATTATTATGTTGGAAAGTCTAAGAGAAAAATGAAAGCTGAAAGAGCAACTCCCCTGCAGTGTTACCAACTAATTTTCAGGGGAAGTTGCTAGAGGCAGGTCGATTTGTTGCTAAATGATGTTGTGATGTGTCGTTATAACGTAAAACTGCGTCATTACGTAGAATACACAATAACGTAATTCAAATTGACTGGCCATCTCGCGACAAATATGATTTGACATTTGTTAGTTTAGATTTGTTTGTTTATTATCACATATTATATCCATGACTTACAAACAGAGAGAGACATATTATATCCATGACTTACAAACAGAGAGAGACTTATTATATCCATGACTTACAAACAGAGAGAGACATATTATATCCATGACTTACAAACAGAGAGAGACATATTATATCCATGACTTACAAACAGAGAGAGAGACATATTATATCCATGACTTACACACAGAGAGAGACATATTATATCCATGACTTACAAACAGAGAGAGACATATTATATCCATGACTTACACACAGAGAGAGACATATTATATCCATGACTTACACACAGAGAGAGACATATTATATCCATGACTTACAAACAGAGAGAGACATATTATATCCATGACTTACAAACAGAGAGAGACATATTATATCCATGACTTACACACAGAGAGAGACATATTATATCCATGACTTACAAACAGAGAGAGACATATTATATCCATGACTTACAAACAGAGAGAGACATATTATATTCATGACTTACAAACAGAGAGAGAGACTTATTATATCCATGACTTACAAACAGAGAGAGACATATTATATCCATGACTTACAAACAGAGAGAGACATATTATATCCATTACTTACATACTTATCTGACACCATAAAGATGATTAAAATATGCAAGCAAGCATTAGGCAATGAGTTGATGTTGACTAGCAAGAATTGGTCTGATAGTGGAATACTAAAGGTAAATAGATTTAATGACATTGTAAAATTAATGATTTACTTACATTTCTTAAATTTTTAGAGGAACTTGGGTTATGTGCCTTGCTCAAGGGCACATCGACAGATTTTTCACCTAGTCGGCTCGGGGATTCGAACCAGCAACCTTTCAGTTACCTTCCGCCCAATGCGTAAAGCCTGAGTTACAAGTAAATACTGACATTAACAAAACATGAAGTATCTAAACATGATCAGACAGGAAGAGAAAGACAGAGAATCCATAGCTTGTGTCGTGGCCCACAGCTCATGGGAGAGGGGTAGAGAGAAAGACGGTGTACACTGAGTGTATTAAACATTAGGAACACCTGCTTCTTTCCCTGCCATAGACTGACCAGGTGAAAGCTATGATCCCTTATCGATGACTCTTGTTAAATCCACTTCAGTGTAGATGAAGGGGAGGAGACGGGTTAAATAAGGATTTTTTGTGTATGTGTTTCATTCAGAGGGTGAATGGGCAAAACAAAATATTGAAGTGCCTTTGAACAGGGTATGGTAGTAGGTACCATACACACCCATTTTAGTGTGTCAAGAACTGCAACACAGTTTCCCACAGTTTTCCGCACTTTCAACAGTTTCCCGTGGGTATCAAGAACGGTCCACCACCAAAAGGACATCCAGCCAACTTGACTGGGTAAGCATTGGAGTCAACATGGGCCAGCATCCCTGTGGAAGGCTTTCGACACCTTGTAGAGTCCGTACACTGACAAAGTTAGGCTTTTCTGAGGGCAGAAGGGGGTGCAACTCAATATTAGGAAGGTGTTCATAATGTTTTGTACACTCAGTATATTTCTCACCACAGCAGGTCAAGAACAAAAGAGAAAGACACATTGAAGCTAAGACCCTTTTAGAACCATTTGACCATGTTTGGATTCAAAATAGGAGTTGTTGATCAACAACATTACTGTTGAGTTAACGTCCAATCAGATATCAGGCCTACAGTATGTTATCACAACAGGAGCTCAGAGGTGTGACAGAATGGGGGATGGTGAGATAATGCATCATTCAGAATGGGGGATGGTGAGATAATGCATCATTCATAATGGGGATGGTGAGATAATGCAGCATTCAGAATGGGGGATGGTGAGATAATGCATCATTCAGAATGGGGATGGTGAGATAATGCATCAATCAGAATGGGGGATGGTGAGATAATGCATCATTCAGAATAGGTGGATGTGGGGAGCAACACAGAGAAGGCTGAATTCCTGAGAAGACAGTAAAACCTTTGGGTTGATAAAAGAGAAGTCTGGGGTTGGGCCCGCCACTATAGTACTATCTACATCTAGGAGTTATCTCCAAAAGTAAGACCTCCATAAGTTCATTCTGTCATTCTGACACCCCTGAAGAACTCAACACAACAAAGCTTGTTTTATCGTTGTGCATGAAAAGTTCTTATAGAACTGTTTCGATGATAAGATAGATGTGATTTCATGCTACTGAGACTTGCATGGATGACACCAGTATTGTCAGCATTTGTTTTATTCACTGGGCTATCTGGAGTGATCAGAGAGTAGACTAAAGAAGTGAAGTAGACATACTGCCAGTGTTTTGAAGTTCTATGAAATGAGTCTGTGTAGTTGCCAGGGTTGGTGTCAATTCCATTTAAATTCCAGTCAATTCAGGAAGTACACTGTCATTCTAATTCCAATTCTATTCAATGTTTTTCAATCAGGACCATTGGTTTACTGGAAACACCTTTCCTCTTTTGACCTCACCCTTTCCCAGTCCCCTCCCACTGCGTGACCCCATCTTCACTAGAGGCTGTTCTCCTACTAATCTCACTGCAACCCCCCTCCAAGTCTCTGACCCCTACTTTGTGTCATTTTCTCTCCATCTCTCCTCCAACCTACCCACTCAGCCCTAACCCAGATGGTCATGCTCCTCCCACTCAGCCCTAACCCAGATGGTCATGCTCCTCCCACTCAGCCCTAACCCAGATGGTCATGCTCCTCCCACTCAGCCCTAACCCAGATGGTCATGCTCCTCCCACTCAGCCCTAACCCAGATGGTCATGCTCCTCCCACTCAGCCCTAACCCAGATGGTCATGCTCCTCCCACTCAGCCCTAACCCAGATGGTCATGCTCCTCCCACTCAGCCCTAACCCAGATGGTCATGCTCCTCCCACTCAGCCCTAACCCAGATGGTCATGCTCCTCCCACTCAGCCCCTAACCCAGATGGTCATGCTCCTCCCACTCAGCCCTAACCCAGATGGTCATGCTCCTCCCACTCAGCCCTAACCCAGATGGTCATGCTCCTCCCACTCAGCCCTAACCCAGATGGTAATGCACCGCCGCAATCTTCACTCTCTCTCCCGCTTCTCTCCAACTTTTTTATCCTATCCTCTCCCATGACTCTGACTTTGCCTCCTGGACCCTACTCTACTCCCTTTCTGCACCCTAGAAAATGTAATTGATACGATTGTGATGCGTTGTTGTCTCACCTAGCTATCTTAAGATGAATGCACTATTGTAAGTCACTCTGGATAAGAGTGTCTGATGAATTAGTCAAATTTAAAAATGTGAATTGATATGGAATTGACCCCAACCCTGATGGTTACTAACCCTTGTGATAGTGAGTGGAGGATGATATGGCTCGTAACACTTTAGAATAGTTTTATTCCCCTGTATTGTACAGCATACTTATATTAAGTCATTTGTTACCCAGTACAGCCAGAAGAGGACTGGCCACTGCTCAGAGCCTGGTTCCTCTCTAGGTTTCTTCCTAGGTTCCTTCCTTCCATGCTTGCTCTTTGGGGTTGTAGTCTCGGTACCTGCACCCTCAGCGGAGTCAACAAACACCGGAAGCATCCGTGTTTCAGGGAAAAGGCAGAGCGGAAGGCAAAGCCTGAAAACCGGAAGCTTCTGGTTTCTGTGGACCTGGTTTAGGCGTTTATTTTACGCCTGATACGTTAGGTTAGGGTATCTGTAAAGCACTCTGTGACAACGGCTGATGTAAAATGGGCTTTATAAAATAAATGTGATTGATGTAAATCACACCAACTGACTGGTTCTTCTGATGTTGTTCACACAGGAGACCATGTTGAGACATTCTCTACATCCAGAGAGCAACAGCAGGAAGATCACAGAGCTAAGAGGTCTCACCACTGCCCACATTGTGAGGAGATTTTCCCAATTCTATCAAAGCTCAAAAATTCACCTAAAAATACACACAGGAGATAATCTATTTCCCTGCTCTGATTGTGGGAAGAGCTGTAAAATATCAAGGGATCTGGTACTCCTGCTCTGACTATTGGAAGAGTTTCTCTCAACATGGCCACATGAATGTGAGAATCCTCATCAGTTGTCTGACTAGCTAAGATTAAAATCATTCCATCACTTAATTCTCAAGAAATCGTAGCACACTCTATTGTAATCCTATTGTTTCTCACTGTGAGAGAACTGTGCAGAGGAAAGGGAACGTTATAGAATGTTAGCCTCTCTTTACTTTATTGATCAGTGTTCACCTGGTCAGTTTTGGTGTGTTTTGTTTGCTTCTACTGTAATGATATTGAGATTACCTTGGATTTGCCCTTGGGTTGAATATCCTCTGTGAGGCTGGTTGACTGGGTGGTACTGATTCTCTCTGCAGTTTTCTGTGGGAATGAGCTAGCAGACACAACATGTATCAGATAGAGATGGTGTGATGATCAGTTTTCACCATTAGTTTGGGTGGATACTTTTTGTTTATTAAATTGTATTTTAAAACTAGATGAGTTATTTTAGTCATTAATAGTCATTAAGGCTTAATTCAAGCCTGTTTAATTTATCTGCCAATGAAAAATAGTATGTATATGAATTTGTACTAGTCAAGCTCTTCTCTTTTGTGTAATGAATTACCAAAAAACTATGTTTCAAGTGACATATTTACTGTTGTTCTGAAGCTGAACAAGACAGGAAGTTTAAATGAGCATCACAAAGTTAAATCTGACCTATTCACTAACATGTTTTGTCAGCATAAGCAGCTGGGAGACATGCTAGAGTACTGTAACATTATTGATCTACTGAATCATTGTAGTTGTTGGGGGTAATCTTTACAGTAAATATAATGGTGGTGGATAAGCCTTCAATGCAAGCTGCAGGGGGTTGCCTTTCAACAAGATGATCCTGACATTTTAAAGGTTAAAAAGGTGGACTTTGTGGCCTTTATCGCAATGGTGATTAACGGCACTGCCAAGGTGGAGAAAAGATCTAGGAAGATAGAAATGGGGCGGCAGGTGGCTTAGTGGTTAAGAGCGTTGTGCCAGTAACCGAAAGGTCACTGGTTCTAATCCCCGAGCCGACTAGGTGAAAAATCTGTCGACGTGCCCTTGAGCAAGGCACGTAACCCTAATTGCTCCTGTAAGTCGCTCTGGATAAGAGTGTCTGCTAAATGACTTAAATTAAATAGAAATCATTGTGGTTGCGGCAGAACGGTTCCTGGGGCTGAAAGATTTATTGGCAAAAGAGTTACATGGAATATTGTCAAAAGCCGTACCACCATCTCAGGTCCTAGAGACTGAGAAGGGAGATATGGAGATTTAAAGGAAGGAAGAAATGGGAGTTTTGTTTGTTTTGGTAATGTACTATTTTTTATTAGGGTGGAGTAAGTTAGTATCACTATTAAGTATGGATGTATTTTTTATTTAATTTATTTTGTGGTTTCAAACCGTCCAGTTGGTGGTGGCAATACAACTTTTGGATGTAGTCTGCCATAAAACCCACAGAAGAAGAAGAAGATGTCGCTGTTGCATTGTGGTAGTTGGGGAACAGGAACTTCCGGGGAGGCGCGCAACATTCTTCAGAACAAAGCAAACGAAAGGACTGTGCTTTCCTTTTCTCTTTATTACTACAGGTATGTAATAGCACTTTTACACTGTCTAATATCGAAATAACGTCATAACATGTTGGATAACAAATCAGTCAAGGTATTATCACGTTTGGGAAAGGTTTTGTGTAATGTTTGTGTCAATCCGAGTGATTGAAGAACGTGATAAAAAATATTTTACAAGCACATGGTCCATTACACGTTTTCATTTGTGAGGCTTTCCAGGTTCGTATATAGGTCAGTGCGTTTCGCCTGGGTATGTTCAGTTCAAAAACGTTTTGGAAAGTTGCAGATAGAAATACCCTGAATAGAAGTGACATGATTAATTAGAATCAGAGGCATGTTTGTTCTACATAATACATTTGTATCTGATCGTGGCCAACGTCTCCGTCCTCCTGCTGGACGCAGCCCTGGTACCCGCTTGTCCCTACGGATGTGAAGCTAGCCAGAATAACGATTAACCACAATAGTGGAATTTGCGGTTCGCCCTCAAAATAAAAGGCCCTCATTGAAAGTGATGCAAACTGATACAAAATATTGGAATCATGTCAAACGTTGTTACTTAATTTAAAATGAATTACAAAAACTAATTATTTTGAAAATAAACAGGGGGAAAAAACGGTTGAAATCCCACTGTGGAGGTATTAGACCACATAATTGCATTGGGGGCAGTCGTATATGCACTTATGAAACGGGTTGGATTGTGCACCCATGGAACGGGTGACACCCACAGAAAACAATTATCAAGAGTTTATACAAATATTAGCATCTTAGCTCTTATTGCAGGACTTTGACTGTGAAAAATCACCTTCCCAGTCAGTCTATTGCAGGGGTACTCCAGTACTATTTGAGAAGGTCCGGTCAAACAAATTTCCTAGGTGGCAAAGGTCCGCATGGATATTGTCATTTATTGGTGTAGTAACAAACCCCCAACTTGTGACCCCAAACTGTTCACAACCCTCTTGTTGGCGGAGAGAACATTTAGCAGTTTTAAAGCTAATATCCCGTAATTCTACACATTTTACGATGGGGCTGAGATTTGTAGTTGTTGCTCTTTTTAAGCAATTCTACATGTTTCCATGTCTTATGTGTGTTTATATAATACCAGGGGTTGAAGCCCAACCAAAACAGTATTATTATATAATTTTGTTGTGACCCGTGGTCCATATTGACCCCGTTCTTGGTCCTTACCGCGTTACGCCTGTTGAGTATGCTGTTTCTTTTGTTTGTATTAGACATTCATATTGCACTGTACAGCCCTACCTATGTATTGTTCAGCCTACTCAGTGACACCCACAGAACACAACTATGTAGAGTTTACACAAATATTAGCGTCTTCACTCTATTGCAGGACTCTGAAACCACTGTTGTCCGGGAGTTTAACCCTGTCAGCTAAATTGTTATGATAATCAGTGGTTTCAAGTTTGTCTCTGTACATTTTTGACGAGATGATCATAGCAAAAAATTAATATTTCTGCATGTCCCGCTGTGCAAATGCATTGTTTCTCATTGCAAATAGGCTCAGGATAACTCCTAATAAAGTTGAGTAGCTGATAGGCCTTTTCAGAGCTTAAATAGCCAAAATGATTAGTCACAGGGCTCCCGAGTGGCGCAGCGGTCTAAGACACTGCATCTGTCACTACAGACCCTGGTTGGATTCCAGGCTGTATCACAATACGGCCGTGATTGGGAGTCGCATAGGGTGGTGCAAAATTGGCCCAGCATTGTCCGGGTTTGGCCAGGGTAAGCCATTATTGTAAATAAGAATTTGTTCTTAACTGACTTGGCCCAAACATTAGACCGGACCAAATCTGAACCAATCACTCAGACATCATTAGGCAGGTTTCCATTGACCCAGGTGCATTCGACAAAAGCAATGTTGCAACAAAGAAAATCTTTGCACCGTGTAATGGAAGCGGCAGATATAGGAGAAATGTTCTAAAGCGCGACAACATTTTAAATC
The DNA here is from genome assembly GCF_020615455.1 of Coregonus clupeaformis. Taxonomy (NCBI): domain Eukaryota; kingdom Metazoa; phylum Chordata; class Actinopteri; order Salmoniformes; family Salmonidae; genus Coregonus; species Coregonus clupeaformis. The sequence continues at coordinate 36,781 of NW_025535064.1, forward strand.
GTTGGACGGGTGGGTTTTTCTTTTGTCAAACTTTATTTTATTCTGACAACTGAGGATTGAAACAGTGTTTTTTAAATAAATGATGATTGCCAAATCATTTTGACGTTACAGGGTGAGTCATTACGTCCAGCTGTTTTTATCGACACAAGAAAGTTACATGGAAACACACCCTAGAGGGCAATTGTCGTATCTATTTTCTATGCAAACTTTTTCTAAATGTCCAGAAAAAAATCACTGGACAAGTTATTGGAAACATAGCTACTGTTTCACAAGATTGGAAAGTACAGTACAGCAGAGTACAGGAAAGAGAAGTTTAGTTCAGTACAGTACAGCAGTACAGAGGACAGTACAGTATAACGTACTGTATTGTATTCTACTCTAATGTACTCTGTTAGGGCTGGGCGATATGGACTAAAAATCATACAGCTGTATCTTGAGTTTTTTCAAACGTATGGGTGATTCAAGATTTCTTAATTTTGTTTTTCTCTAAGTAAGTGTTGTACAATTAAAGGTCAAATACACTGCATTTCAAACAGTCAGCAATCTAATGAATTAAGGGCTTGTGAAGTTGTACCTATGAATAAATACAATTGTTTTTTGATTGAAATAATACAGTGAAGACAACGTTATTCAGGAACATATTACATAGTGCTGCCTAAAACAAACTGCAACCTTGTACTAAATGGTTTTTCAGTCATTTTTGTGAATTTCTGAAATCTGCTATAGGTTAAGTGCACTTACGTTGTTTAATTTAAAGTGTGCAATTTGTGTCTAATGTGAAATTAATAAATGGTTTGTTGTCAATGCTTAGCTATCTGATCTAATATATTTTTATAGAATAACGAAAGTGCCAGAACTGTCAAGACAATAACTTTTTGTTTCTGTTTCTCATTGTTACTACAGGAAGACTAGAATTAAATCTGAGGCCGGTAACATCAACAGTGAGGACAAACCCAGCGAGCCTCTCTCCTTCCACATTGAGTCCAAACCTACAGTCAGTGTGTCCTGATTGTGACAGTGGAGCCCAGTTTGCTAAGAAGATCCAGAGATGGCATCAGTGAAGTTGGAAGACTGCAGTCAAACACTGGAGCTGAATGTCAACATTAAAGATGAAGAAGAGGAGGAGAAGATTGGGAAATCTGTTTCTCACGGTAAGAGCAGGTTCTATCTAACTAAGTTGGTGTTTGTTCCAACTTCCCACTGTGCATGAAAAGTTGCAGTAGAACGGTTTCATGATGAACTGTTTCAATAAGATGGTATGTTATTCCATGTTACTCAGACTTGCATGGTTTGATACCAATATTGCCAGCATTTGTTTTATTTACTGGGCTATCTGGAGTGCTCAGAGTGTAGACTAAAGAAGTGAAGTAGACAAACTGCCAATGTTTTAAAGTTCTAGGAAATGAGTCTGTGTAGTGTCTAACCCCTGTTATAGTGAGTGGAGGATGTAGCTCAGTTGGTAGAGCATGGCGCTTGCAACGCCAGGGTTGTGGGTTTGTTTCCCACGGGGGACCAGTATGAAAATGTATGCACTCACTAACTGTAAGTCGCTCTGGATAAGAGTGTCTGCTAAAAAATAATAATAATAATATGCCATTTAGCAGACGCTTTTATCCAAAGCGACTTACAGTCATGCATGCATAATTTTTTTTTTGTGTATGGGTGGTCCCGGGGATCGAAGCCACTACCTTGGCGTTACAAGCGCCGTGCTCTACCAGCTGAGCTACAGAGGACCAAAATGTAAATATATAATTATCATGACTGATGAGCATACACTCAATTAGTATTTGGTAGCATTGCCTTTAAATTGTTTAACTTGGATCAAACATTTCGGGCTTCAAGCTTTAACTTCCTGACTGATGTCTTGAGATGTCGCTTCAATATATCCACATAATCTTCCTTACTCATGATGCCATCTAATATGTGAAGTGCACCAGTCTCTCCTGCTGCAAATACCCCCCTTTTTCCTCCAAACATAACGATGGTCATTATGGCCAAACAGTTCTATTTTAGTTTCATCAGACCAAGGACATTTCTCTAAAAAGTACGATCTTTGTCCCCATGTGCAGTTGCAATCCGTAGTCTGGCTTTTTTATGGCGGTTTTGGAGCAGTGGCTTCTTCCTTGCTGAGCAGCCTTTCAGGTTATGTCAATATAGGACTTGTTTTACTGTGGATAGAGATACTTTTGTACCTGTTTCCTCCAGCATCTTCACAAGGTCCCTTGCTGTTTTTCTGGGATTTACTTGCACTTTACACACCAAAGTACGTTCATCTCTAGGAGACAGAACGCCTCCTTCCTGAGCGATATGACGGCTGCATGGTCCCATGGTGTACTTGCGTACTATTGTTTGTACAGATGAACATGGTACCTTCAGGCATTTGGAAATTGCTCCCAAGGATGAACCAGACTTGTGGAGGTCTACGATTTTTTTCCTGAGGGTCTTGGCTGATTTCTTTTGACTTTCCCATGATGTCAAGCAAAGAGGCACTGAGTTTGAAGGTAGGCCTTGAAATACATCCACAGGTACATCTCCAATTGACTCAAATGATGTCAATTAGCCTATCAGAAGCTTCTAAAGCCATGACATCATTTTTTGAATTTTCCGTGCTGTTTAAAAGGCACAGTCAACTTAGTGTATGTAAACTTCTGACCCACTGAAATTGTGATACAGTGAATTATGTGAAATAATCTGTCTTTTTGTCGAGGCACAGGATTTTGTCGAGGCACAGAACTGCGGGAGGGTACCAAAACATTTCTGCAGCATTGCAGGTCCCCAAGAACACAGTGGCCTCCAGCGTTTTTTTTTTACACATATATTTATTAGTTCCAAGTAGGACAATCAACAATTACAGAAATACAATTGTTCTCATTATCCAATTGTATTGCAACAATCTCAGGCGGGTGTTTATGGTCTGTATCTGAGCTCTCGAGCATATCATACCCCAGTCCTCCGCTGAAATATTTATTGTATCCACTGAAGTCTCTTACTATCAGAGTTGTCTTCATGAGTAGCTACCATTTTCCAATATAATGATGTAATTTGACCTCTCCCATAACACATATTAACAGAGAGCATTTCTAAAGTGGTCAAAGTAGGTTGTAGGGCAGATTGTTTTAGACTGGAAAAAATAAAGCTTCTCAATTGTAAGTATTTGAAAAAATAATTTAGTGGTAAGTTATATCTTCTCTTTAGCTCTACAAATGACATTAGCCCTTTTTTCTTTTATTGTATAAGTCCATTACTTTAACAATACCTTTTCTTCTAAGTTCTTTAAACCCCAAGTCATTTTTACCAGGTGTGAAATTGTCATTTCCCCAAATTGGTGTAAAACTGGATAATACAGGGGATTCACCCAGATATTGCTGTACTTCCTGCCATATAGTTGGTGTTTTTAACAAAGGGATTAGTAGTCTTCTTCTTTAGTTTCTTAAAGGGAGCAGAGTACAAATATCCATCCAAAGTGAAGCCTTTTGTGGTTTCTTGGAGAACCAAAACATTGCAGCCCAGTAATGCCACTGTAGGTTTGGAAGTTGCATCCCCCCTCTGTCATGGGGCAAATAAAGAAGAGAAAGTCCAAGCCTTGGTTTTCTGTTGCTCCAGATAACATTTGAGAGTATCTTTCAGATCTTTGGGGAAAATAAAGGTGGTGTAGCCAGAGGAATTGATTGAAATAGATAAAGACATTTGGGCAGAATATTCATCTTAATGATATTTATTCTACCAGTAATAGATATAGACAATGATGTCCATCTGTTGATGGATTCTGTTACACTCGTTACCATGGGGACATCATTTGTTGAGCTCAAGGAGCTCATTTCTGGTGTGATTTTAATACCAAGATATGTGAAACCTTGTTCTGTATTCACAAATGGATGCTGTACAATTGGATTCAGTCTCTCATGTTTGTTTAGGGAAAGTTTTTAACTTTAAACCCCTCCTTAGAGAGGAGGAGAAGCAACCTAGCTGAAACGATTCAACATACAGTGCATTGGGAAATTATTCAGACCCCTTGAATTTTTCCACATTTTGTTACGTTACATCCTTATTCTAAAATAGATTACATTGTTTGTTAACCTCATCAATCTACACACAATACCCCATAATGACAAAGCAAAAACAGGTTTTTTGAAATTGTACCAATTTTTATTTTTTATAATTTTTCTTTATATGTAAATATCACATTTACATAAGTATTCAGACCCTATACTCAGTACTTTTGTTTAAGCACCTTTGGCAGCGATTACAGCCTCAAGTTTTCTTTGGTATGATGCTACAAGCTTGGCACACCTGTATTTGGGGAGTTTCTCCAATTCTTCTCTGCAGATTCTCTCAAGCTCTGTCAGATTGGATGGGGAGCGTCAGTGCACAGCTATTTTCTGGTCTCTCCAGAGATGTTAGATCTGATTAAAAACCGGGCTCTGGCTGGGCCACTCAAGGACGTTCAGAGACTTGTCTTGAAGCCACTCCTGCGTTGTCTTGGCTGTGTGCTTAGGGTAGTTGTCCTGTTGAAAGGTGAACCTTCGCCCCAGTCTGAAGTCCTGAGCGCTCTGGAGAAGGTTTTCATCAAGGATCTCTCTGTACTTTGCTCTGTTCATCTTTCCCTCGATCCTGACTAGTCTCCCAGTCCCTGCCGCTGAAAGACATCCCACAGCATGATGCTGCCACCACCATGCTTCACCGTAGGGATGGTGCCAGGTTTCCTCCAGATGTGATGCTTGGCATTCAGGCCAAGGAGTTCAATATTGGTTTCATCAGACCAGATAATCGTGCTTCTCATGGTCTGAGAGTCTTTAGGTGCCTTTTGGCAAATTCCAATCAGGCTGTCGTGCCTTTTACTGAGGAGTGGCTTCCGTCCAGCCACTAACATAAAGGCCTGATTGGTGGAGTGCTGCAGAGATGGTTGTCCTTCTGGAAGTTTCTCCTATCTCTACCATGGAACTATGGAGCTCTGTCAGAGTGACCATCGGCTTGTTGTCACCAACGCCCTTCTCCCCCGATGGCTCACTTTAGCCAGGCGGCCAGCTCTAGGAAGAGTCTTGGTGGTGTGTGTGTGTATGTGTGTGTGTGTTATATATATATATATATATATATATATATATATATATATATATATATATATATATACTAAACTAAACTAAACTATACATACATACATACATACATACATACATACATACATACATACATACATACACATACATACATACATACATACATACATACATACATACATACATACACATACTATGGCAGTGGGGGAATAGGATGTTCCGGGCAGGTATTCTTCAGAATAAAGAAAGCGCCAGAACTGTGCAGTCAAGAAGATAACCTTTGTGTCTGTTTCTGTTTATTACTAGAGGTATGTAATAGCACGTTTATTTGATATTTCTGAGTTCATTTAGCATGTTATTGGTTTTGTGTAAAATTCACGAGGTAAAATGGCGGTGCCCTCTCGTTCTGCTTCAACGGACTTCAGTGAGGACAGTGCCGGTGCAGAGAGAAAATGTCACGGTCACACTACAGATTTGAAGCTGAATGTAATGATTAGCAGTTTTCTACATGTGTACTAATATTCAGACACATTCAGTAGTTTCTGTCTTTATCTATAAATGTTGCTATGGTTTGAACAGGAAATACAATTGGTTTTTGATTGAAATAATACAGTGAAGACAAGGTTATTAAAGAAAGTAGCACATAGTGCTGTCTAAAACAAACTGTAACCTTGTACTAAATGGATTTTGAGTCAATTGTGCATTTATGTGAATTTGGGAAACCACCTATAGGTTAAGTGCACTTACGTTGTGTAGTGTGTACTTTGTGTCTAAGGTGTACCTGCACCTATGTCAGTCCAAGGCAAACACTGAATTAGATCATTGAACAACAAAAATATAATATATATTTTAGAGAATAAAGAAAGTGCCAGAACTGTCAAGACAATAACTCTTTGTGTCCGTTTCTCTTTATTACTACAGGCCGACTAGAATTAAATCTGAGGCCGGTAACATCAACAGTGAGGACAAACCCAGCCTGCCTCTCTCCTTCCACACTGAGTCCAAACCTACAGTCACTGGGTCCTGATTGTGACAGTGGAGCCCAGTTTGCTAAGCAGGAGCCAGAGATGGCATCAGTGAAGCTGGAAGACTGCAGTCAAACACTGGAGCTGAATGTCAACATTAAAGATGAAGATGAGGAGAAGATTGGGAAATCTGTTTCTCATGGTAAGAGCAGGTTCGATCTAATTAAGTTTGTGTTTGTTCCAACGTCTCACTGTGTATGAAAAGTTGCAGTAGACCTGTTTTATGATGAACTGTTTGTATGAAAAGGTAGATGTTATTTCGTGCTACAGAGACTTGCATGGTTTGACACCAGTATTGTCAGCATGTGTTTTATTTACTGGGCTATCTGGAGTGATCAGAGAGTAGACTAAAGAAGTGAAGTAGACAAACTGCCAGTGTTTTAAAGTTCTATGAAATGAGTCTGTGTAGTTACTAACCCTTGTGATAGTGAGTGGAGGATGATATGGCTCATCATTTTCACTCATTTTTGCCTTCAAAATCTGGCTCATCATTTTAATGACTTTTGTCCCTTTTTAGCTTTTGACTCTTACCCACTTTTAGAATAGTTTTTTTCCCCCTTTTGTATTGTACAGCCTACTGATATGAATACATATGTCACCTGGTACAGCCAGAAGGTTTTTAGTAGCCACGGTGCTTCTACACCTGCATTGCTTGCTCTTTCGTGATTTTTAGGAAGGGTTTCTGTAAAGCACTTTGTGACTTTGCCGATGTAAAAAGGACTTCGTAAATTAAATGTATATGTACATTACCAGTCAAAAGTCTTGACACACCTACTCATTCCAGGGTTTTTCTTTATTTTTACTATTTTCTATGTTGTAGAATAATAGTGACGACATTTAAAACTATTCTATAACACATATGGAATCACGTAGTAACCAAAAAAAGTGTTAAACAAATCAAAATATATTTTAAGTAGCCACCCTTTGCCAGCTTTGCACACTCTTGGCATTCTGTCAACCAGCTTCATGAGGTAGTCACCTGGAATGCATTTCAATTAACAGGTGTGCCTTGTTAAAAGTTAATTTGTGGAATTTCTTTCTCAACATCAACTTTTCAGAGGAGACTGTGTGAATCAGGCCTTCATGGTCGAATTGCTGCAAAGAAACCACTACTGAAGGACACCAATAAGAAGAAGAGACTTGCTTGGGCAAAGAAACACGAGCAATGGATATTAGACCGGTGTTAATCTGTCATTTTGTCTGATGAGTCCAAATTTCAGATTTTTGGTTCCATCAGCCTTGTCTTTGTGAGACGCAGAGTAGGTGAACGGATGATCTCCACATGTGTAGTTTCCACCATGAAGCATGGAGGAGATGGTATTATGGTGTGGGGGTGCTTTGCTGGTGACACTGTCTGTGATTTATTTAGAATTCAAGGCACACTTACCAGCATGGCTACCACAGCATTCGGCAGCGATATGCCATCCCATCTGGTTTGCACTTAGTGGGACTACCATTTGTTTTTCAACAGGACAATGACCCAACACACCTACAGGCTGTGTAAGTGCTATTTGACCAAGAAGGAGAGTGATGGAGTGCTGCATCAGATGACCTGGCCTCCACGATCACCCGACCTCAACCCAATTGAGATGATTTGGGATGAGTTGGACCGCAGAGTGAAGGAAAAGCAGCCAACAAGTGCTCAGCATATGTGGGAACTCCTTCAAGACTGTTGGAAAAGCATTCTAGGTGAAGCTGGTTGATAGACTGCCAAGCGTGTGCAACGCTGTCAAGGCAAAGGGTGGCTACTTTGAAGAGTCTAAAATATAAAATATATTTTGATTTGTATAACACTTTTTTTGGTTACTACATGATTCCATTTGTGTTATTGAATAGTTTTGATGTCTTCACTATTAATCTAGGTAGAAAATAATACAAATAAATAAAACCCTTGAATGAGTGGGTGTGTCAACTTATGACTGGTACTGTATATTACACCAACTGACTGGTTCTTCTGATGTTGTTCACACAGGAGACCATGTTGAGACATTCTCTACATCCAGAGAGCAACAGCAGGAAGATCACAGAGCTAAGAGGTCTCACCACTGCCCACATTGTGAGGAGATTTTCCCAATTCTATCAAAGTTAAAAATACACCTAAAAATACACACTGGAGAGAAGCCTTACTCCTGCTCTGATTGTGTAAAATGCTTCACAACATCAGCTGAAATAAAATGTCATCAGAGAACACACACAGGAGAGAAGCCTTACTCCTGCTCTGACTGTGGAAATAGTTTCTCTCGACTGGGCGACCTAAAAATACATGAACGTATACACACAGGAGAGAAGCCTTACTCCTGCTCTAATTGTGTAAAATGCTTCACAACATCAGCTGAAATAAAATGTCATCAGAGAACACACACAGGAGAGAAGCCTTACTTCTGCTCTGACTGTGGAAATAGTTTCTCTCAACTGGGCCACTTAAAAACACATGAACGTATACACACAGGAGAGAAGCCTTACTCCTGCTCTAATTGTGTAAAATGCTTCACAACATCAACTATGCTAAAGGTTCATCAAAGAACACACACAGGAGAGAAGCCTTACTTCTGCTCTGACTGTGGGGCGAGTTTCTCTCAACCTGGCAACTTAAAACAACATGAACGTATACACACAGGAGAGAAGCCTTACTGCTGCTTTCACTGTGCTGCGAGTTTCTCTCAACCTGGCAACTTAAAACAACATGAACGTATACACACAGGAGAGAAGCCTTACTGCTGCTTTGACTGTAGGAAGAGTTTCTCTCAACTTAGCCACTTTAAAAGACACCAAGGTATACATAACGGAGAGAAGCCTTACTCCTGCTCTGACTGTGGAAAATGTTTTAAATCATCAGCGGAGCTAAAAGTTCATCAGAGAACACACACAGAAGAGAAGCCTTACTTCTGCTCTGACTGTGGAAAATGTTTTAAATCATCAGCGGAGCTAAAAGTTCATCAGAGAACACACACAGGAGAGAAGCCTTACTCCTGCTCTTACTGTGGAAAGAGTTGCTCTCGACTGGGCGACTTAAAACTACATGAACGTATACATACAGGAGAGAAGCCTTACTCCTGCTCAGATTGTGTAAAATGCTTCACAACATCAGCTAAGCTAAAAGTTCATCAGAGAACACACACAGGAGAGAAGCCTTACTTCTGCTCTGACTGTGGGGCGAGTTTCTCTCAACCTGGCAACTTAAAACTACATGAACGTATACATACAGGAGAGAAGCCTTACTGCTGCTCAGGTTGTGGAAAATGCTTCACAACATCAGCTAAGCTAAAAGTTCATCTGAGAACACACACAGGAGAGAAGCCTTACTCCTGCTCTTACTGTGGAAAATGTTTTAAAACATCAGTTGAGCTAAAAGGTCATCGGAGAACACACACAGGAGAAAACACTTACTTATAAACACATCAACGTATACATTAAGGAGAGAAGCCTCAACAGTTGTCTCAGACCAGTTTAAGAGTAAAGTCACTCATCACTTCATTCTCACCTCATAAAGGAAGTGGGAACAGTGAATTTGATAACATTAAGAAAGAGTAACACTCTATTGTAATCCTATTGTTTCTCACTGTTAGAGAACTGTGCAGAGGAAAAGGGAACGTTATAGAATGTTAGCATCTCTTTACTTTACCGATCTGTGTTCACCTGGTCAGTTTTGGTGCGTTTTGTTATCTTCTACTGTAATGATACTGAGATGACCTTGGATTTGCCCTTAGGGTTGAATACATTCAGTGAGGTCTGATAGATGACTGGGTGGTACTGCTTTCCTCTGCAGTTTTCTGTGGGAATGAGCTAGTTCGGACACTCATCGGTACAACACAAGACATGCAGCAAGAGGTTTCTTCACAGTCCCCAGGTCCAGAACAGACGCTGGGAAACGCACAGTATTAATTAGAGCCATGACTACATGGAACTCTCTGCCAGGTAACTCAAACTAGCAATAAAACCAGATTCAAAAATCATAAAATCAATAAAATAAACCTTATGACACATTTAAAAAAATAACAACAGGAACTTTTAGCTCAGCTGATGTTGTGAAGCATTTTACACATCTCATATGTATATACTGTATTCTATAATATTCTACTGTATCTTAGTCCATGTCGCTCTGTCATTGGTTGTCTATATATGTATATATTGTATTCTATAATATTCTACTGTATCTTAGTCCATGCCGCTCTGTCATTGGTTGTCCATATATGTATATATTCTTAAATTCCATTCCTTGCTTAGACTTGTGTGTATTGGGTATATGTTGTGAAATTATTAGATATTACTTGTTAGATATTACTGCACTGTCAGAGCTAGAAGCACAAGCATTTCGCTACACCCGCTATAACATTTTATTTTATTTGAAGAGACAGATTTTTTTCAAATGTATTTTATATTGTATTTTGCATTGTATTATGCTTGTGATACGTGGTTGGAATACCACTGTGATGTGTGGTTCTCTCCTGGCTATCATAAGATGAATGCACTAGCTCTCTGGACGGGAGCATCTGCAATGTTACTAAATTGTAAATGTAGTGCTTGATGATGTATTTGATGTATTTTTGTGTTTCCTGTTTGTACCCCAGGAAGAGTAGCCGCTGGGGATCCTAATAAAATACTACATTGTACTGAATGTATCAGATAGAGATGATGTGATGATCAGTTTTCACGATTAGTCTTTTTTTTGGCCATTTATGAATGTGTTATTCAATGTGTTTCTATTGGATATAGTAGTAAAGGCCAAATTCATTTTTAAATATATATTTTTATAACTAAAGGGGTCCTAAAATTCAAAATCAAAGGGAACGTTATAGAATGTTAGCATCTCTTTACTTTACTGATCAGTGTTCACCTGGTCAGTTTTGGTGTGTTTTGTTAGCTTCTACTGTAATGATATTGAGATGACCTTGGATTTGCCCTTAGGGTTGAATATCCTCTGTGAGGCGTCTCACAATGGAGTTTGATGGTTGACTGGGATGTACTGCAGTTTTCTGTGGGAATGAGCTGGTAGACACAACATACACTGAGTTTACAAAACATTAAGGACACCTGCTCTTTCCATGACAGACTGACTGGGTGAACCCAGGTGAAAGCTATGATCCTTAATGATGTAGTTGTGGTGTATTTATTATGGATCCCCATTAGCTTTCAGCAGAAAACAAGAAACTGCAGTTGCAGTGGGCTAAGGAATGAAAAACATTGCCTGGTCTGATGAATCCCGGTTCCTGCTGTTTCATGCTGATGGGAGGACTAAGGTATGGAGGAAACCACGTACATGCATCCATGCCGTGTGTCAGCATTGCAGGATGGTGGTGGTGGTGTGGGGTGGGATTTCATGGCACACATTGGGCCCCTTGATAAAAGTGGAGCAACGCAGTCAACATGGTATTTTTTCAGCAGGATTATGCCCCATGCAACAAGCCTTGTCCAGGAATTGTTCCAAGAACATGACAGTGAATTCAGCTTACTGCAGTGGCCTTCCGAGGCACCAGATCTCAATCCAATTGTGCATCTGTTGTAGGAGATGGAACGAGCTATTCGGAGTAGAGATCCACTCCCAGCCAACCTGACACAACTGTGGGAAGCATTGCAGTCAACATGGTCCAGCATCCCTGTGGAATGCTCTCAACACCTTGGAGAGTCCATGCCCCGATGAATTGAGGCTATTCTGAGGACAAAGGGGGGTGCAACTCAATATTAGGAAGGTGTTCCTAATGTTTTGTACACTCAGTGTATATCAGATAAAGATGGTGTGATGATCAGTTTTCAGCATTAGTTTGGGTGGATGATTTTATATTACTAAACAACTTTTATTAATTATAAAAAGGCTATGAATCGACTACTTGTGTTTTTTAAATTGTCTTTTAAAATTAGATTAATTATTTTATTCATTGATTATGAATGTATTTGGATAACTGTATTGAAGTTAATTGATCTGGCTGCAGGTAGCCTAGCGGTTAAGAGTGTTGGGCCAGTAACTGAAAGGTCGCTGGTTTGAATCCCGAGCCAACTAGGTGAAAAATCTGTTGTTGTGCCCTTGATCAACTCAATTAACCCTAATTGGTCCTGTAAGTTGCTCTGGATAAGAGCATCTGCTAAATGACTCAAATGTAATGAAAAATACTGTTTGTACATTAATTTGATCTGGGCAACATCTTTTTGTGTATAATTAAATGAAACAAACTGTTTTAAATCAAATAGTTAGTGTCTTACCCTGGACAGAGGGACAGGGCCATAGTAAGCTAGACTATGTAGCTGCTGTTGTTAGTAGCCTGCAGTTTCCATGCAATACAGCATGTCAGATCGCTAGTGTTTAGGTGTATAGGCTTCTACATTTATGCAGGAGTTTTTGCTTGTGTCTGTCAGGGAGTGATGTGTTATCAGGCTTGCTAAATAACTACAGGAGGGAAGTGGAGAGCGCTCCTTGAGCTTTGTGCCCGGTCCACGCGACATGGTCAAGAGACGCAAAGAGCCAGCATTAGCACTCCGATGTGAAGGACAGCTCTTACAAAAATGTACCATCGTAGTACAATGAACAACAACATTCCATTGTCCTATGATGTGTTTTTTTTACAAAATACAACTAACGTTTATTTATTTTTTAAACATCCCTTTCATAGCACCTACCACTCCATTAAAGGAGTAGTTCACTATTTTACAACTTTAAGTCCTATATGTAAGGTTTGTATACAGGGGACGTCGGTCTGTACTCAAGATTCAAAGGTACAGTGGGGAAAAAAGTATTTAGTCAGCCACCAATTGTGCAAGTTCTCCCACTTAAAAAGATGAGAGAGGCCTGTAATTTTCATCATAGGTACACGTCAACTATGCAGACCCGTCGCCAGACCTCAGTCTTAAGGGGGGCATATGAAATGCATGGGAGGGCAGGGCACAATTATTATTAGCCTACAGTACATATATTTAATAATACATTCCCTCAAGTGGGGAGGGGGCACAATCATTTTTGGGGCGGGCCCGGCCCCCAATTGCCCGCCCATAGCGACGGGTGTGCAACTATGACAGACAAAATTAGAAAAAAAATCCCAGAAAATCACATTGTAGGATTTGTAATGAATTTATTTGCAAATTATGGTGGAAAATAAGTATTTGGTCAATAACAAAAGTTTCTCTACTTTGTTATATACCCTTTGTTGGCAATGACACAGGTCAAACGTTTTCTGTAAGTCTTCACAAGGTTTTCACACACTGTTGCTGGTATTTTGGCCCATTCCTCCATGCAGATCTCCTCTAGAGCAGTGATGTTTTGGGGCTGTTGCTAGGCAACACGGACTTTCAACTCCCTCCAAAGATTTTCTATGGGGTTGAGATCTGGAGACTGGCTAGGCCACTCCAGGACCTTGAAATGCTTCTTACGAAGCCACTCCTTCGTTGCCCGGGTGGTGTGTTTGGGATCATTGTCATGCTGAAAGACCCAGTCACGTTCAATTTTCAATGCCCTTGCTGATGGAAGGAGGTTTTCACTCAAAATCTCACGATACATGGCCCCATTCATTATTTCCTTTACACGGATCAGTCGTCCTGGTCCCTTTGCAGAAAAACAGCCCCAAAGCATGATGTTTCCACCCCCATGCTTCACAGTAGGTATGGTGTTCTTGGGATGCGACTCACCATTCTTTGTCCTCCAAACACGACAAGTTGAGTTTTTACCAAAAAGTTCTATTTTGGTTTCATCTGACCATATGACATTCTCCCAATCCTCTTCTGGATCATCCAAATGCACTCTAGCAAACTTCAGACGGGCCTGGACATGTACTGGCTTAAGCAGGGGGACACGTCTTGCACTGCAGGATTTGAGACCCTGGCGGCGTAGTGTGTTACTGATGGTAGGCTTTGTTACTTTGGTCCCAGCTCTCTGCAGGTCATTCACTAGGTCCCCCGTGTGGTTCTGGGATTTTTGCTTACCGTTCTTGTGATCATTTTGACCCCACGGGGTGAGATCTTGTATTATTATTAGAAAACTTATAATTATTACATTCAGCTTCAAAACAGTAGTGCAACCCTGAAATTGTCTCTCTGCTTCACTATCTGATGCACCCGCACTGTCCTCACTGAAGTCCGTTGACGCTGACCGAGAGTAGCCGCCATTTTACCAGCCTGTGAATTTTACACAAAACCAATAATATGCTAAACGAACTCAGAAATCTTAAATAAATTGAATATTTATTAAACTAACATGAGAAAAGTATGTAGATTCACTCAGACAAACCCAAAATCTCTAGCTATGTGACTTGTAAAATAGTTTTTATCACGTTCTTTCACTCACTCGGTTTGACACAAAAATAACACATCAAACCTTCACTAAACGCAATAATACCTTAACGGGTGTGTTACCTAGCATGGTATGACATGTTCTTTCGACATTAGAAAGTTTAAACGTGCTATTACATACCTGTAGTAATAAATAGAAACGGACACAAAGGTTATCTTCTTGACTGCACAGTTATGGTGCTTTCTTTATTGTGAAGAATGAGGCCCGCCTGCCCGGAACTTCCTGTTCCCCCACTACTAACGGTCCGTGCATTCCGAGATCAGATTATAACATTTCATTAAATTACTAAAAAAGTGTAAACTGTAGAAATGTATTTCCCTTTATAGTTTATTAGGCTAAGCATGACCTACATACAAATAATTTATCTAGGGTTGGAACCGGTTCAGGGAACAGAACTGAAAAATAACGTTAAAAAGAACCGGAAACTAAAGTGTTCTATACTTTTCAGGAACAGCAGTTATTTTAAAAGCATGTAATCCAGGTAATAACCTTATTTTACTTTCCGGGTATTTTTCTCCAGTCCCACAAAAATCGCAACAAAGCTCACTCTAGAAACGTATTCCAGTTTCTGCCTGCCAGCTGGAATGGAAATCTTTGCCAGTGGGTGTGCGTGTGGAAACTACTAATGATGGGAAGTTCGGCTCTTTTCTGAGAGCCGGCTCTTTTGACTCGGCTCCCAAAGAAGAGCCGGCTCTTTCGACTCCCGAACGGCTCTTTATTTAGGATCTTTTGTAGCCTATATTTTACCTTAACTTTGAAAAAAAATCATGGTTTATGTGTTGAAAACCCTTTTGCTTTCAGTGTTTTTATGAGAGACCTTATAATGCCTAATTCTGTGCATTTATTCTGTGACAAAACCACTCTTACATTTGTTTATTTCAATTAAACTTTTTTATTGCACAAATTAACAATAAACTTCAAACAAATCCACAGAACAGAATCAAAACCAGAACCAAACTCCAGCAAACAGCATTAGTCCTCAGGGCAGGTTGGCATTCAGGAAGATCAGATGCCTCAGCTTGGATGGGCTGATAGGCCTGATACGATTTCGCCTCTCCGTGAGTATCTGCCCTGTTTTGGAGAAGATTCTCTCAGAAGGAACTGATGTGGCAACAATACATAGTCTCCCCTCCATCACATCAGTTGCAGTAGGAGAGGTTATACTTGCACGCATGGGGATGGCAGTAGACGTTACAGCAGCTGTTGTTCTGGTATGAGACACACCAGGATCAGTAGATGGTGAGCTGGCTTGCCCTCTCTCCTCTAACTGCACTGTAGGATGGACAGTTCTTGTATGTCTATGCAGGTTTGTGGTGGAACCTGCTCTTATAGTGACCTTCGTTTTGCAGTGAAGGCACTCTGCTTTCTTGTTCCCAATATCTTTAAACTGCAGCCAGATGCTGCTTCGCTTTCTAGTGTCACTCATAGTTAAACGACACGACAATGCAAGACGCACACACGCTCCTCAGTCCGCTCTGTCTCTCTCTTCACTTGCAGTGGAGTCAAGTGGTGTGTCTGCCCCGCCCCCTCTCTGTTTACACATCCTTAATTCTCACGTGAATGCCGCATGCTGGTCGCCATGCTGGCCAATCATAACAGACCTCTGTGAAAGTGAAACCTAAGCAGCGAATGGGCAAAAAACTGGGAGCCGGCTCTCACTCGATGCGAGCCGGCTCTTCTGATTCACTACAAAGAGCCGGCTCTCAGAGCCGATGCTTGTGCGCATGACCCATCACTAGAAACTACCTGCTCCTCCCCTCTGAAGGATAGGTTACTGTATCCTACTGACAACGTTACAAGCATGATTCAGAAATTAGGGAGATATGTTTAATTTGAGAAGAATGGATGAACTTTTTCAATGCTAGTTAAGGATACTATAGTCACCACGTTTCACATTGGATTTATTAACGACAAAAAGGTACGACCTGTTTTTAATTATAGTGCTGCACTGCACTTTACAAACAAGGTTGTTAGCTAGCTAGCTAACATCTGCTCTGTTCCAACGTTAAACCAACTCTGAAGTTCAGACATTCAAGGTTCCTCCATAGAAGCCGCTCCTCCGTAGGTATAATTCTGTGGGCCTAATTCAGATAATGCAGGTCATAACACGATGCCCAGCTCTTCAATGCATGCTTTCTCTATCCTCTAACGAGCTCTCCACACCCGCAAAATGTCGCACCTTACATTTTGATTGGCAGCACAGTGTGCTCTGAATGATTTTCCTATACAGATACTCTGTGGTGTGCTAGTGTATTTATTCTCCCACTTGGATGCCACTTCCACAAGCTTTAAATTGAGGGCCAGGTTCTCAGGATGGGTAATGTACTGTACACATTAATTACAAGTACTCCTAAAAATACACTTCATTTTAACTAGCTAAATCCTGTGTAACAACTAGTAATTGCATTGTACTTGGCTAACATTACATGTTCTATGCTTTGAAATAGTGTCTTATTCTTCATCTGGGATTTGGATTTGTAAAATGTATTATAAAATGTATTTAATATATGTCTGATCAGGCTCAGGTAATATCAGGTTTGTATTTTCATGCTGATCAAAGCTCTCATCAAATCCAGACATTTATAAGCGTTAAAATGCTTTTGAATGACACTTTCGGTTTTGGCGGAAAATACCGGGTTACCCGGGAGAAGAGTGATTTATTCTCGGGATGGAACATTTGTATAATATCGAGGAAATATTAAACCCTGATGCGCATACCAGTTGATTCACAAGACACCAACTAAGTAACTTACATATGCGGTATCTTCATTAGGCCTAATGGCATTTCATGTCCATGATAGGAAGTTTGTTGTAGTGACTCAGTAAGGCTAATTGTAAAAGTAACCCTCTAAAGTGCCATGTTTGTACAGTTTATTATGTGGAGGAAACATTTAGGCAGCCAGGACCATACACCAGGACCGCTCCGTAGGCCGCACTGTAGGCCTGGCTCTTATTGCAGTCCAGTGCCATGGACATCTTTGAAGTTTGGCCTCTAGTAATTTAGGAGGGCAACTTTATGAAGGCCTCCTCACCCTGTTCTTATCGTACAAGGCTCTACAGACATGTAAAATAAAGACAGGCAATTTTTATTGTTCACGTTATTTGCGTTGAATATGTATTGAAGTCAAGTGGTTCAACATTCAAATGTAGTTGGATGGACCACACAGGACTGCTTGGAAAATGCGACGGTCGGTGGAACACTTCCGCCACCAAGTGGACAATTGCTTCAGTTTTCTTGTGGCATCAACGCTACCAGAGATATGTGATATAAGATCAAATGTTATGTCAATGTTATTATCTCTAAATTGATTCCCCCACCCGTATTTCATATATTATTATTCAGATTTAGCTGTTAATCTGGATTTAATTTATAAACGCTTTCTGTCATTTCCGATTGGAGGTCAGATGACCACGTGACTTCCGAACCTACCAATTTGTTACTTTGTAACAGTCAAAAGTGGTTATTCCCAACGTTGATCAACTCCCAATCTATGCCAAGATTTTTTGAAAACATTATCTTTGATATTTGACGGACATTTGACGTGTCCGAGAATGGCACCTATCTCCCGAAAGCATTTCGGTTTCGCTTCTTGGCTAAGATCAAGTGTAGTATCTGGAGTACAAGTTTTTATTGACCACAGATAGTCGATGCGAGAGGCTCTGGTGCCATCACCACAATTTTTGTTTTAGATTCCGTCTCTCACAGTTGAAGTGTACCTATGATATAAATTACAGACCTCTACATGCTTTGTAAGTAGGAAAACCTGCAAAATCGGCAGTGTATCAAATACTTGTTCTCCCCACTGTACATGTCAACTGCATATATTTGAGTCTTGTGAAATAGCAGGCCTATCAAATAATGACTTCAGACAAATACATCAGATAACGTTACCGGTATGTGAGGCAGTTCATGTTACCAGTACATGACTTTAGCACATTTAATAGTTTATACTGTATAGTCTTCCAGTGTATATATTTCCAATCATAACAATTGTCTTCTTTTTGTTAAACTACTTTATTACTTAGCTATTTGTGTATATTTTTGATCATGTGTATTGCACTGTTGAGGAGAGCTTGCAAGTAAGCATTTCACTGTACCATTTACACCCTGTATCCTGTGGAGGTGACGAATAAACTTTGATTAGAAGATGAATGCACCATTGATATCAGCTATCATAGTCAAGATAACGGTGACTGACTTGACCAGCACTCTCTAGCCATCATTGACATTGAGATGAACTTGCCTAAATGTGAAAATACAATATACATCACGATCATAACTAATTAAAACTAAGCAACTGCGTTAACTCTGCATGATTTATTTTCACAATGAGAGGGGGTGCACCGTTCCTGGAGGTACTGCAATACCAGGTCGATGCGTGGAGTGGACGGAGCAAGCCCCTATTCCATCTCCCTATTCCAAAAATCAATTTAATATATGGTCCCCAGATAGGGGACGTATCAGATATTAAACTGATAAGAACAGATTTTTTTTTTTTTTTTTTGGAAAAATAATTTTTATTTTCATTTCACATTCAAATACAAGTACAAATTCAGTGCATAACGTTGTACATAACATGGATTTACAAAAACAGTACCTTAACCGTATAAAAATAGCAAAACTCCTAACAAAAGTGCTGTTCTGAGGAACCTGACCAGCTAAAAGGCCTACATTCAAGAGAAGCATGTAAACAATTGCCTCTAACAATCTCCCAAAGCTGATCTTTCAAAGGAATAAAAAACTATTATAGAAATAAAATCATACACATATACCAAAGGGAACTCTGAATAAACCTCAGTGTATCGAATATTTACAAAGCCTACATTTCAATTTACATGACAGAATACAGTTATACATAGGCCTATATATAGGCTATAAAAAACGTTTACAAAGAAGGGTATATCCCTTTCCATCTATGTTTAACAGATGTGATGCCCCACTTATCTATTTCGAATTGTATTTTTTTCCAAATTTCTTGTTTTATAAATTTAACCAATCCCGTCGGTGACCACTTGAGGGTGTCATTGACCGCACCACATCTGGCCTCCCAAAGTTTGGTCTTGATAAGGGACACCAGAGTCACTAATTCTAATAATTGCACCTTTTCCACATGTTTTAGTTCAAATTTGGCTACCCCTTCATAATCAATGTTTTTTAAAATATTAAAATCCATTTTAATTTTCTTCCAAACTATTTGGGCAAAAGAGCATTCCCATAAAACATGGGGAATTGTTTCAATTGCGAAACAGTTGTCCCTGGGACAAAATTTATTCAGGGTCAAATTATGATCATATAATGTTGAACGGACCGGAAGACGTCTGTGTAAAACAAGCCAATTAAAATCTTTCAGTCTGTTGTCTAAACCTTTTAATTGTGCCCGTAGCCAGGTGGAAGGTGATATTGGTAATCGGTCTCTAGGACAACAATTTTCTATCAATTTCACATATAGCAGTCTGTGGTTGATTACATTTTCTTTTACTTTGCAGACAGGGTTTTTCCTTGCCCATTCAACTATTTTCTTAAAATGTAATGGGATAATTTCAGCTTTTGGCTTACTATTATCCCACTCCACCATAAACCTTAACGGTATGGACAGCCAGAATTTGATTAATATATTACATTTGTGTACAGAAGACGACAAAAGACAACAAACGTTTGAGTAGAACAACGCATCTAGTTTTAGAGGAATATGAGGGAAATCCCTTCCACCAGCCTCTATAGGCTGGTACATCCGATCTCTCCGGATGTACTCATATCCCCCCAAAAGAAATTAAACAGTACACGTATGAACATTTTCCTTAGAGACACCGGCATGGGAAACACATATGCAAGGTGGAGTAATGAAGGCAGAATGTCCGCCTTCAGCACTAACACCTTGCCACTAAAAGATAGTCGCCTCACTTTCCACAGTCCCAATCTTTTATTAAGCGAAAGTAGTTTTTCTTTCCAATTAACCATGTCATCTTTAATTTGATTTCCGAAAGATATCCCGAGCACTACCATTGGTCCTGTGCACACAGTCAAACCACATAACTGATCAGATCTCCATTTCCACTGTCCCATATATTTTATTTCTGTTTTATTCTTGTTAATCCTAGACCCGGAGGCAACAGAGAACTCATCAATGACTTTGATAACCTCTTTCAAGCTCAGGTCGTCTTGTAAATATAAAATGGTGTCGTCTGCGTATTGTGAAATTTTTAGAATATCCCCTCCAGGTAATATAATGCCTTTGATGTTGTAATTTGTCCTAATTGCACATGCGAAAGGTTCAATATATAAAACATACAATAGCGCAGAGAGAGGGTCCCCCTGTCTGACACCTCGTAATTGCTTGATTACATTTCCAATATTCCCATTAATATTTACTCTGCTTCCCACATTACTATAAAGAATTTTTACCCATTTCATGAAATTATTTCCAAAACCACATTTTTTCAGAACTCTAAACAAAAACTCATGGTTTACCATGTCAAAGGCTTTTTCCTGGTCCAAATTTACAGTAATGGCTGGCAGGTGCCTTTCCTCTAAATATGCTTGAACGTCTCTGTGCAATTGCAAGTTCCAGGTTAACTTTCTCCCTACCACACCACATGTTTGGTCTAAACCAACAACATATGCCATGGCAGAAGACAGACGATTAGTTATGGCTTTACTTAATACTTTATAGTCTACACATAACATTGTTAAAGGTCTCCAATTTGCTAGTGTCTTGGGGTCTCCCTTTTTGTAAAGTAGCGAGATTACCCCCTCGCACATTGAACCTCCCATATGCTCCAAACCAAAAATAACTCTAAATACTTCCAAAAGATGACATCCAATTAAATCCCAATAAACTACGTAAAACTCTTTAGAGAGCCCATCCACTCCTGGTACTTTGTTATCTTTCATGCTCTTCAGTGCCATATATATTTCATCTAAATTCAATTCCCCTTCTAATTGGTCTCTAATATCTAAAGGTATCTGCACATCCACACATTTTAAAAAAAGTAGTCCCCTTCTCATAATTAATTGTTTGCTTTTGGAATAGCTGAGAAAAATGCTGGGTAGCGACACCAAGCATGCCATCTCCATCCTCAACCGTCTCCCCGTCTTGATTCAATAAAGCCGAAATGGTCCTCCTCTTTCCCCGTGACTTAATTTGTTTGAAAAAATATGCAGAGCACTTCTCATCATTATCCCATTTATCTTGTTGACTTTTAAACATGAAATCTCGAGCTTTCTTTTCAAAAAAGGCCTGCTGCTTTTTCTGCAGGTTACACAATGTGTCTTTATCTAAACCACCACCATTCAAATTACCTTGGATGTGCAGATCTTCTAGTTCGTTCTGCAACTTATAAAAATCTTTGTATTTATTACGTGCTTTAGTTTTGCAATAATTCTGAATAAAAATCTTGATTCGTAATTTTGTGCTCTCCCACCAGTCTATGACAGTAGAATAAAAGGATTTCATGGTTACACAGCCCTGGAAAAAATACCTAAATCTAGTCTCAAATGTTTTGTCATGTAAAATACCATTATTAATTTTCCAATATCCTTTTCCAAATTCAATTGTTTTTAATTCTACTGTCACAGACAGGCAACTGTGGTCAGAATAAAAAACCGGAGTGACGCGTGCAGAGGACACACCGAGTCCACGCGGAACAAACACATAATCTATGCGGCTCCTCGCGCCCCTGCTGTTTCCCCAGGTGAAACCGGGATCATTTGCATGCGCCACTCTATAAGTATCCACCAAATTATATTTCTCTATGAGATTTTTTACAAGATGCCCTCCCAGATTACCTCGGTCATATGACACATTAAAATCTCCCCCCATAATAACCTGTCTGTTTGTCATAAAAATAGCGTCTAGGTTGTTCAGCATTTCCCTCCTTTCCTTGGGTGTCGATGGTGCATATACATTAATTAACCGAAGACATTTGCCCCTCCAATCAATATCTACTATTAAAACCCTCCCGTGTACTGCCGAAAAACTTCCCACTATTTTTAAATCCCTATTTCCACATAGAATACCAACCCCTGTAGAATGCACCCCGCCAACACTCCACCTTGACTCTCCCTGAACCCATTCCCTCGTAAATCTCTCCACATCATTTTGATCTTTTAAATGTACTTCTTGTAAAAAACACACAGAGAAGCAAATGGAAGACAAATGGGAAAAAACAGTCGCCCTTTTAACGGGGTTCCTAAGCCCTCTAGCGTTTATGCTAGCTATGTTCAAAAGGGACGACATGGGGAAAGGAGGGAAGCAGACAACTATCTAAATATGACATGAATTTCCAGACTCACTTTAAGTACAGTTCCTCGTTAGGAGGCCTGTCTGGGAAACGGTGGTCCCCAGGGGGAGGACTGTCCACAAAGATAGGGGTCGGGAAAACACTTTCCTCCTCAGTCAGTGTGGGTGCTGGAACACCGCTGGGTGCGAGACCGCTGCTGTCGGTAGAGCTCGCGCCTGACAGGGAAAGCAGAGTCTCCTCTGCGCTGCCCGGGTTTCCCGCGCTTTTCTCCTCAGACTCCCCGCTTGCAAAACAACTGAAACGATTCCCCCCCAGGGCGGACTCCTCCGTCGCCTCCATGCGGATGAGTGGGGAAACAGGGCTCATCTGCTTCCTCTTGACCGAGCACTTCCTCCTCTCTCCCACCGTGGTCCAGCTCTCCGGAGCAGAGGGCGCGGTGGGCTCTCCCGTAGCCTCCTCCATCTGCTTGCTCCAGCTCCTGTCCCCCGCTCCGCTCTCCTCAGGAGGTGATGATGGCGCCTCACTCCCGCTCTCCTCAGACTCTCGCAGTTCTCTCTCCATCACTAGCTCCTTCACGACCTCCTCAATAGCGCGTAGCTCTATAACTTTTCCCTCATCTGCTCTTTTTCCCGCTCACCGCTCTGGCGTAGGAGGGGCTGCCTTTGGGCAGTGACGGAACAGGTGCTCCTCTGAGCTGCACAGACTGCAGCGCTTAGGCACGGTGCAATCCCTCATTACATGGCCGAGGGTCCCACAGTTTCTGCACCTTGTCTGGGTGCAGGCATCAGCAAGGTGCCCGTACGTGCTGCACTTCCTGCAAAAACGAGGCTGCCCAGCATACATGAGGTAACCCCTGTCTGCACCGATAGAAAAAGACGCGGGAGGATGGAGGTAGCCATCATGGCCGCTCTCGTCTTCCTTTAGCAGGACGCGAAACTGCCTCTTCCCTGTCCAGATGCCTAGGGCGTCCTTAATGTCTCTCACTCCTGGCAAGATGGTCACATACCGGCTGAGGTAGCACACTAGCGTTTCTTCTGTGACCCAGGGGTTGAACATGTGCACCGTTAGCACCCTCAGATTGTGCCTGCACAGGGACTCAACTTGAAAGCTACTGAGGGCGGGTGCTGTCGAGTTCGCTCGGAAGAGCCCTCTCACCTCCTCCAGCCTGGTGATGGTGTAGAACGACACATCATAAAACTTCTCCGGTGTGTTTTGTTGCAGACAGTGCACATCGTCTGCTGTCAGGCGTGAGGTCCAAAAAGAACGTCCTTTCCAAAAATAACTCTTTCCATCAACTTTTCTTTTCCAGTCCATTGAAAACGCAGCGTGTTCTTCAGTCCGCGGCTGCCGACTGTGACGTGGACGATGACGACATCGCTCCACCTTCAGGATCTCCTTGGTTACTGCAACTTGATCTTGATCTTAGCCAAAAGGCCGAGAAGCGATACCGCAATGCTTTCGGGAGGAAGGCGCCGTTCTCCGACACGTCAAATTCGAATATGGTTACACCAAAATGAGCTCGGTAAGCTTTCCGCCAAATTTAAAAGATAATGCTTTTAGAAAATGGTGGCATATATTGGGAGTTGATCAACGTAGGGAATAACCACGTTTGACTGTTACAAAGTAACAAGTTGGTAGGTTCTAAAATCACGTGGTGATCCGCCCTCCAATCGGAAATGAGAGAAAGCGTTGTTAAATTAAATCCAGATTAACAGCTAAATCGGAATAATATAATATATGAAATACGGGTGGGGGAATGAATTTAGAGATAATAATATTGACATAACATTTGATCTTATATCACATATCTCTGGTAGCGTTGATGCCACAAGAAAACTGAAGCAATTGTCCACTTGGTGGCGCAAGTGTTCCACCGACAGTCGCGTTTTCCAAGCAGTCCTTTGTGGTCCATCCAACTACATTTGAATGTTGAACCACTTGACTTCAATACATCAACAACGCAAATAACATGAACAATACAAATAGCCTGTCTTTATTTTACATGTCTGTAGAGCCTTGTACGATAAGACCAGGGTGAAGAGGCCTTCATAAAGTTGCCGTCCTAAATTACTAGAGGCCAAACTTCAAAAATGTCCATGGCACTGGACTGCAGTAAGAGCTAGGCCTACAGTGCGGCCTACGGAGCGGTCCTGGTGTATGGTCCTGGCTGCCTAAATGTTTCCTCCACATAATAAACTGTACAAACATGGCACTTTAGAGGGTTACTTTTACAATTAGCCTTACTGAGTCACTACAACAAACTTCCTATCATGGACATAAAATGCCATTAGGCCTAATGAAGATACCGTATATGTAAGTTACTTAGTTGGTGTCTTGTGAATCAACTGGTTTGCGCATCAGGGTTTAATATTTCCTCGGAATTATACAAATGTTCCATCCCGAGAATAAATCACTCTTCTCCCGGGTAACCCAGTATTTTCCGCCAAAACCGGTGTCATTCAAAAGCATTATAACGCTTATAAATGTCCGGATTTGATTAGAGCTTTGATCAGCATGAAAATACAAACCTGATGCTACCTGAGCCTGATCAGACATATATTAAATACGTTTTATAATACATTTTACAAATCCAAATCCCAGATGAAGAATAAGACACTATTTCAAAGCATAGTACATGTCATGTTAGCCAAGTACAATGTAATTACTAGTTGTTACACAGGATTTAGCTAGTTAAAATGAAGTGTATCTTTAGGAGTACTTGTAATTAATGTGTACAGTACATTACCCATCCTGACAACCTGGCCCTCAATTTAAAGCTTGTGGAAGTGACATCCAAGTGGGAGAATTAATACACTAGCACACCACAGAGTATCTGTATAAGAAAATCATTCAGAGCACACTGTGCTGCCAATCACAGTGTAAGGTGCGACATTTTGCGGGTGTGGAGAGCTCGTTAGAGGATAGAGAAAGCTTGCATTGAAGAGCTGGGCATCGTGTTATGACCTGCATTATCTGAATTAGGCCACAGAATTATACCTACAGAGGAGCGGCTTCTATGGAGGAACTTTGAATGTCTTTGAACTTCAGAGTTGGTTTAACGTTGGAACAGAGCAGATGTTCGCTAGCTAGCTAACAACCTTGTTTGTGCAGTGCAGTGTAGCACTAGAATTAAAAACAGGTCTTACCTTTTTGTCGTTAATAAATCCAATGTGAAACGTGCTGACTATAGTATCCTTAACTAGCATTGAAAAAGTTCATCCATTCTTCTCAAATTAAACATATCTCCCTAATTTCTGAATCATGCTTGTAACGTTGTCAGTAGGATACAGTAACCTATGCTTCAGAGGGGAGGAGCAGGTAGTTTCCACACGCACACCCACTGGCAAAGGTTTCCATTCCAGCTGGAAGGCAGAAACTGGAATACGTTTCTAGAGTGAGCTTTCCCAGCTAACAAAATTACATTCCAGGACGTGACCAAAGTTATTTTAGTCCCTACATAAGTCATGATAACGTTATTGTGAAACGTTCCTTCTACGTAGCTGTGGTGTCCGCTGACAAAACTTACGTCCCAAGTCTTTTCAGGACGTAGAAATGTGGGGGATTTTAAACCGTTAAATATGTGTATTTTTAAGTCAACCTCATAATGTTGCTAAACGTCAGAAAGTACGTTGAGAGCCCCATAAAATGCAGTTTCTGGTAACGTAACTTTCTTCAGTGGGTACCTATAGTACCAATAAGGCACGTAACAGTGTGATGGGGACAAGGACATTCCGGCTGGCCAAACCCTCCCCTAACCTGGACGACGCTGGGCCAATTGTGCATCACCTCATGGGTCTCCCGGTCGTGGCTGGCTGCGACACAGACAGGTATCGAACCAGCATCTGTAGCAACGCAGCTGCGATGCAGTGTCTTAGACCACTGTGCCACTCGGGAGGACCCTTAAGACACGTCATTTAATCTACCCTGAACATATACACAGTATCCTGTCGGTAGGTGTCCACTGACGAAATAT
Organism: Coregonus clupeaformis; assembly: GCF_020615455.1. Classification (NCBI taxonomy): domain Eukaryota; kingdom Metazoa; phylum Chordata; class Actinopteri; order Salmoniformes; family Salmonidae; genus Coregonus; species Coregonus clupeaformis. Next base: position 63,346 of record NW_025535064.1, read on the forward strand.
GCAAAATGCCAGAAAATAAGTTCTTTTTTTACATAAATTGTATCACAATAGATTCGTAAACAAAATCACAGCAATAAGCTCAAAATAACAAGTCAGTAAAAACATGAACACTGCACTCCAATCAAGAACTGTAAAACTGCTTAAAGCTAAAAGTGAATAACTATGTTAGGTTTATTCAGGTGCTGCTGCTCCATCCTCATCCACGGTCTCTTCCTCGACCCGCTCCTGGAAGTCAAAATAACACAAACTGGTCATTATTTTCCGTAAACAAATGATCAAAATGCCAGTTTAACGTCGACTCCCTACTACATTCCTTTTTTACTAGCACAATCATTTAGCTATATTGACCGACTGGATTAAAGTGAAGTAAAAAAAAATCATAAAGTGTTATTTTTAATCATAACTTTCTCTTACTCTTGAGCCGAGCTGGTGCATGTTTGAGAGCGTCTGCTATTTTGTAATCTACCTCTTGGTAGGTAGCCTTGGGGTGTGCTTTCAGGGACGCTCCTATGTTGTGAAAAAGAATTGTAAATGGTACATTCCATGTCATATCATTACTTTTCCACCTATGCTGGCTGAGACAGAGATTGGGTATTGTCCCTCTCGTCCCCCATAGGCAGTTTTGGCCATGAGACCTCTCCTTCACCTTTCCTTTGTCCTCTCTCTCCGATCTTAACAGGTGGTAGGATTTCACATTAATTTGTAACTGCCTTGTTACTGATTTAATTCATTTGAAATGTTAATAAAAACACATTTGACTTACCATCACTTGACCAATAATACTATCTACTAAATAATAATAAATAATAATCTAAACTTGTGCATTTACTTGTGACAGCATCATAGATTGATAGCTCATTAAAGGCCCTATTCCCCTTCCTGCCCTTCAAGGAGTAGCCTGTCCACAGCTCCTCTGTTCTAATTTTTCTCATCATTCGTCTGATTCCTGAGCCCAGGTCCAGGCCACAGCAGAGGGTCAGGTATCGGATCTGATAAAAAAATTAAAAAAATCCCACTCATTTGTGTGTTCCTCAGCTAAAACAGCTGGCCATACAGTTCTGATTGATAGTGATGAGAAATCATTTTTGTAATGTATCACGTAATCATGGGCTAAAACTTGTGTAAACAGGCAGAGGGCTGATCGTTTCTTCTTAAGATAAGTTAAGTGTTAATTGGGAAATCAATCCAAACACTAAATAGGCATATGGCATAAATGACAACTGCATTTCGTTGACATTAACATATTTGGATTCAAAAATATTGCAGGTTGCAATTTTCTCTCAAATCTGGACGCATTCAAGGGGCTCTTGATAAACAGCTAACTTATTTTTGTCAATTGCTTTCAAAATACTTGATTTCCCATTTTTTACAAACAGATACATTTTAAATGGCCATCCCTACCATTTCCCTTCGATAGTGGGAGTCTTTAAGTGTTTCACAGATATCCTTTAGTTCCTCATTTGTTTCTGCAGGGTTTTGCAGCATTTCAAGTTGCCCCAAGGACTCTGACTCCTTTGGCTGCCGGGCCTCTATGGCCTCCATAACTTGGTTCAGAGCAGTCCTGAACTCTTTACGGATCATCTCCAGTTTCACCATTATCCTCTATGGCCTCCATAACTTGGTTCAGAGCAGTCCTGAACTCTGTACGGATCATCTCCAGTTCCACCATTATCCTCTATGGCCTCCATAACTTGGTTCAGAGCAGTCCTGAACTCTGTATGGATCTCCAGTTTCACCATTATCCTCTATGGCCTCCATAACTTCATTCAGAGCAGTCCTGAACTCTGTACGGATCATCTTCAGTTTCACCATTATCCTCTATGGCCTCCATAACTTGGTTCAGAGCAGTCCTGAACTCTGTACGGATCATCTCCAGTTTCACCATTATCCTCATCTCCACTGCTTAAATCTGCAAAATAATAAAGACTCAACCGTTTTGCTGCAAGTAGTGTGACAATACAAGCCATGAGTACCAGGCAAGACATGGATCAAGGCCATGTGAAATACCTCGATCAAAATATCCACCTTTCATATATATTAGTAGTATTGATAACCATGTATCTGCTGACAGCCAAACAATTTGGAATTGATGTTGACAATACAAGAGAAGCAACATGTTGTAACATATAGGCTAGCATAATATACCTTTAATGTATCCAGCAGGCATCTCAGAAGCCACAGGCTCATCAAGCAGGGATGGCAGCTCTTGGTCTAAAATAGAAGAACAAATCATGCTGTTATTTAAACTTTCTACATTTATGATTTCGAGATCAATATCTTGATGGCTAAAGAAACCTGATTCTGATGCTCTGTCTTGGCCAGCTTCTTCCTGGCTGCCACTTGGACTAACTGAGAAAACAGAAGGAAAAACATGAAGACATACTTTGCTTTTGAAACTGGCACAGAACCAAACGTGAAGGGATGTCAGTCAGGAGCTCAGTGGGAAGGTTAATGAATCCCAACAAAAATAAATGCTAAGCATAATTTTTTTATTTTATTATGCTTTTAGTTTGATGGCAAATACATGCAGATATTTACAAACATGGCATCACACTTGTGTTTTACCCCAGAAGATTAGGGTGATTTCACTACTGTTGTAATAATAATAATAATAATATGCCATTTAGCAGACGCTTTTATCCAAAGCGACTTACAGTCATGCGTGCATACATTTTTACGTATGGGTGGTCCCGGGGATCGAACCCACTACCTTGGCGTTACAAGCGCCGTGCTCTACCAGCTGAGTTGTAAATTCAAGTTCCACCCATACACAGCACCACAACTATTTGGAAAGTTCTAACAGTATGCACAAAGTAGTAATAAGACTTTAAATAAAGGTTTGTAAAGCTATAATACTTCATACAATTCAATTGTTTACCCTAAAACTAATTGTTTACCCTAAAACTACAACCAGACACTTACTGTCGCTCTGGCTTGAGGTGGCACATGGCCTCAAGTCCTCTGCATCTGCAACTTCAGAGAATATCACAGATGTCAAACCGTTACCACATTTATAGTACACACTTAACAGATTTTCCTGTTCATCCCATACAGTTGGTAGGAACAGAACTTTGAGAAAGTAGGCTTGTTTATCAGACTTGAAACATTATGTACCTTGTTGTAGGGTATTTTCAAAGACACTGGCTCTTGAAGTTACTAGGATAGCCACATTAGCAGCTAATTAGCGTTTCATTTTTGGGGGTTAAATGCAGGTGAATATATGGATCAAAGTCACCTTGTCCTAGAGAGATTTACACTGTTATCAAAACGTTACGCCAGGGTAAGCCTATCTTCCACCCAATGTAAAGCTGGGATATATAACATTTTTGTTGTTATTCTGTCCCTCACTGTTCAAATAAACCTACCATTAAAATTATAGACTGATCATGTCTTTGTCAGTGGGCAAACGTACAAAATCAGCAGGGGATCAAATACTTTTTTCCCTCACTGTAAGATACCCCGTTAAAAAATAAATTATCTAAAATGTGAAGTTTTGTCACACAACACAATGCCCAGTGGTGTAAAGTACTTAAGTAGTATTTTAAAGTATTTTTACTTAAGTAGTTTTTTGGGTATCTGTACTTTACTTTACTATTTCTACTTTTACTTCACTACATTCCAAAAGAAAATGATGTACTTTTTACTCCATACATTTTCCCTGACACCTAAAAGTACTCGTTACATTTTGAATGCTTAGGACAGACAAATGGTCAAATTCACGTAATTATCAAGAGAACATCTGAGTGTTGGAGTGTGCCCCTGGCTATCCATAAATACAATGTAAAAAATAAAATGGTGTCGTCTGGTTTACTTAAAATGAGGAATATGAAATTATTTATACGTTTACTTTGACTTTTGATAATAAAGTATATTTTAGAAATTACATTTACTTTTGATACTTAAGTATATTTAAAATGTCACGGTTTCGGCCGAGGCGGCTCCTTCTCCTCGTTCGGGCAGGCTTCGGCGGTCGTCGTCTCCAGAGTACTAGCTGCCACCGTTCGATGTTTCATGTTTGATTGGTTTTGCCTGTTTGTCACACCTGTTCATTGTTAAGTGTTCATTAGGCACCCTATTTAGTTTTCTTGTGTTTGGTCAGGTGTTGTGTGTAATTGTTCTATGTCACGTGTAGATGTTGGTCCGCTGTTCTATGCTCTCTGTATTTCGTTTTGTTTAAGAGAGTCCTGCACGTTGTGCGTATGTACTTTGGACTGTTCCAGTGTACGTTTGTTTCGCCTGTGGCCTGTTGCCGTGTTGGCTTGTACTGTCGGACTTCACTAAAACATTTGTTTTTTGAATCTCTGTGTCCTGCGTGTGATTCCACGTTCCCTCTACACTCAACCCTGACAGAATTACACACCATATCTATGGAATCAGCAGGAGCACCCGCACCCACTGAGATCATGGAGGAGCGCCTTCGCGGTCAGGAGGACATAATCAACCAAATCGGGCACGCCCTGGACCGAGTGATGAACACCCTCCATCGTTGGGAGACCAGCGGGGTACCCACACCCCCACCTACCGCACCATCACCATCGGTCAGCCCGCCCGTCCAACTTCCGGAACCCAGTGGGATTCGGCTCTCGCTCCCGAGGGCGTACGACGGCACCGCTGCCGGGTGTCAGGGGTTCCTGTTACAAGTTGAACTCTATCTCTCCACCGTACACCCGGCGCCCTCGGGACACGAGAGCGTTTCCGCCCTCATCTCTTGTCTCACCGGCAAGGCGTTGGAGTGGGCCAACGCCGAATGGAGGAGAATAGACGCCGCTACTATCACCTATGCGGAGTTCTCCCGCCGCTTCCGTGCAGTGTTCGACCATCCACCAGAGGGGAAGGCGGCGGGGGAGCGTCTATTCTACCTCCGGCAGGGGATGAGGAGCGCTCAGGAGTTTGCACTGGAGTTCCGGACTCTAGCGGCAGATGCAGGGTGGAATGAGCGGGCACTCATAGACCATTTCCGCTGCAGCCTCCGGGAGGACGTCCGCAGAGAGTTGGCGTGCAGGGATACCACGCTTTCATTTGACCAATCGGTTGACATGGCCATTCGGCTGCACACCCTGCTCGCTACCCGCGGACGTTCCAGGTGGGGGTCGCCCATTCCACCCTCCAGCATCTCCGAACCGAGCCCGATGGAGCTTGGAGGTGCTGGCGCTAGAGGAAGGAGAAGAAGGAGCCCGAGGGGGGCCGTCCCCTGCACCAACTGTGGCCGTGGAGGGCACACCGCGGCTAGGTGCTGGGGAGGGTCCCCTGGTGGAGGAGAAGGCAGGCCACACATTGGGGGAGTCCTCCCAGGTGAGTAGGCGCCCACTTACCCAGAGCTTTCTGTCGTACACATAACAATACCTGTTTGTTTTCCACAGGTTGCACCTCGTTCCCAGCATAAGGCGCTAGTAGATTCAGGCGCAGCTGGGAATTTTGTAGATCGCAAATTCTGTGTAGAGTTAGGGATTCCCCTCCTTCCGGAAAATAACCCTTTCCCTGTACATGCCCTAGATAGTCGTCCGTTAGGATCTGGGTTGATTAGGGAGGTCACAGCGCCACTTAGGATGGAGACACAGGGGGGTCATGAGGAGACGATTCAGCTCTATCTGATCGACTCTCCTGCGTATCCGGTGGTACTGGGGCTTCCCTGGTTGAGTACCCATGATCCTACTATTTCGTGGCGAGAGAGGGCTCTTAAAGGGTGGTCTGCTCAGTGTGAGGGGCTATGTCTGGGTGTTTCCGTAGGGGCGACCTCGGTAGAGAGTCCGAACCAGATGCCCGCATTGCACATTCCCCCCGAGTATGAGGATTTGGCACTCGTGTTTAGCAAGACAAGAGCGGCTAGGTTGCCCCCTCATAGACAGGGGGATTGTGCGATAGACCTCCAGGCAGGAGCTGCGCTCCCGCGGAGCCATGTGTATCCGTTGTCACAGGAGGAGAAGAGGGCAATGGAGACATACATTGCCGAGTCTCTGAGACAGGGATACATACGGCCCTCCACTTCACCCGCGTCCTCGAGCTTCTTTTTTGTGAAGAAAAAGGATGGAGGTTTGCGCCCGTGTATTGATTACCGCGGTCTAAATCAGGTTACTGTAAAATATAGTTATCCACTTCCGCTGATTGCGACTATGACGGAGTCATTGCACGGGGCACGGTTCTTCACAAAATTGGACCTCAGGAGCGCATATAACTTGGTGCGCATTAGAGAGGGCGATGAATGGAAGACAGCATTTAGTACTACCTCCGGTCATTACGAGTATCTCGTCATGCCATACGGGTTAATGAATGCTCCATCAGTCTTCCAATCCTTTGTAGATGAGATTTTCCGGGACATGCAGGGGCAGGGAGTAGTGGTGTACATAGACGATATTCTGGTGTACAGTTCTACCCGGGCCGAACATGTAGCCCTGGTGCGCAGAGTATTGAGGAGGATGTTGGAGCATGACCTGTATGTCAAAGCCGAGAAATGTCTGTTCTTCCAGGAGTCGGTCTCCCTTTTTGGGTTATCAGTTGTCTGCGTCAGGGGTGAGGATGGAGGTTGACCGTGTGTCAGCCGTGCGTAATTGGCAAACCCCAACCACGGTTAAAGAGGTGCAGCAGTTCTTGGGTTTTGCGAATTACTACCGGAGGTTTATCCGGGGTTTTGGACAGGTGGCAGCTCCCATAACGTCCCTTCTGAAGGGGGTCCAGTGCGCTTGCGGTGGTCAGCTGAGGCGGACAGGGCTTTTGGGAGACTGAAGGACCTGTTTACCTTGGCTCCAGTGCTGGCGCACCCGGATCCCACTTTACCATTCCAAGTGGAGGTGGGACGCGTCTGAAGCCGGTATCGGGGCTGTTCTCTCACAACGGTCCGGCACTCCACCTAAACTCCGCCCCTGTGCTTTTTATTCGAAAAAGCTCAGTCCGGCGGGAGCGTAATTATGACGTAGGGGACAGGGAGCTGTTAGCCGTGGTACAGGCCCTAAAGGTGTGGAGGCATTGGCTTGAGGGGGCTCAACACCCTTTCCTCATTCTGACTGACCACCGTAACCTGGAATACATTCGGCAGCTAGGAGACTGAATCCTCGCCAGGCTCGGTGGACTATGTTTCTAGCCCGGTTCGTGTTTAAGATCACTTACATCCCTGGGTCCCAGAACGGGAAGGCAGATGCCCTGTCTCGGCGGTATGACACGGAGGAGAGGTGCGTGGAGCCCACTCCCATACTACCTAAGTCTTGTCTGGTTGCACCGGTGGTATGGGAAGTCGATGCGGAGATCGAGCGGGCATTACGCACCGACCCTAGCCCTCCACAGTGTCCGGTGGGTCGGACGTACGTCCCGCTCGAGGTCCGGGATCGGCTTATTTATTGGGCTCACACGTCACCCTCCTCTGGGCATCCAGGTATTGGCCGGACGGTGCACTGTCTTAGTACTAAATACTGGTGGCCAACGTTAGCCAGGGATGTGAGGATTTATGTCTCCTCCTGCTCAGTGTGTGCCCAGTGTAAGGCGCCCAGACACTTGCCCAGGGGTAAGTTACAACCCCTGCCCGTTCCACAACGACCCTGGTCTCACCTCTCGGTGGATTTTGTTACCGACCTTCCCTCCTCACAGGGGAATACCACCATCCTGGTCGTTGTGGATCGGTTCTCGAAGGCCTGTCGTCTCCTTCCCATGCCGGGTCTTCCTACTGCCCTACAGACCGCTGAGGCTCTATTTACTCACGTCTTCCGGCATTACGGGGTACATTTACATTTACATTTACATTTTAGTCATTTAGCAGACGCTCTTATCCAGAGCGACTTACAGGAGCAATTAGGGTTAAGTGCCTTGCTCAAGGGCACATTAACGTCATTTAGCAGACGCTCTTAGCCAGAGCGACTCACAAATTGGTGCGTTCACCCTATAGCCAGTGGGATAACCACTTTACAATTTGGGGGGGGTTAGAAGGATTACTTTATCCTATCCCAGGTATTCCTTAAAGAGGTGGGGTTTCAAATGTCTCCGGAAGGTGGTGAGTGACTCCGCTGTCCTGGCGTCGTGAGGGAGCTTGTTCCACCATTGGGGTGCCAGAGCAGCGAACAGTTTTGACTGGGCTGAGCGGGAGCTATGCTTCCGCAGAGGAAGGGAGCCAGCAGGCCAGAGGTGGATGAACGCAATGCCCTCGTTTGGGTGTAGGGACTGATCAGAGCCTGAAGGTACAGAGGTGCCGTTCCCCTCACTGCTCCATAGGCAAGCACCATGGTCTTGTAGCGGATGCGAGCTTCAACTGGAAGCCAGTGGAGTGTGCGGAGGAGGGGGGTGACGTGAGAGAACTTGGGAAGGTTGAACACCAGACGGGCTGCGGCATTCTGGATGAGTTGTAGGGGTTTAATGGCACAGGCAGGGGAGGCCAGCCAACAGCGAGTTGCAGTAGTCCAGACGGGAGATGACAAGTGCCTGGATTAGGACCTGTGCCGCTTCCTGTGTAAGGCAGGGTCGTACTCTCCGAATGTTGTAGAGCATGAACCTGCAGGAGCGGGTCACCGCCTTGATGTTGGCGGAGAACGACAGGGTGTTGTCCAGGGTCACGCCTAGGCTCTTCGCACTCTGGGAGGAGGACACAGCGGAGTTGTCAACCGTGATGGCGAGATCATGGAACGGGCAGTCCTTCCCCGGGAGGAAGAGCAGCTCCGTCTTGCCAGGGTTCAGCTTGAGGTGGTGATCCGTCATCCATACTGATATGTCTGCCAGACATGCAGAGATGCGATTCGCCACCTGGTTATCAGAAGGGGGAAAGGAGAAGATTAGTTGTGTATCGTCAGCGTAGCAATGATATGAAAGGCCATGTGAGGATATGACAGAGCCAAGTGACTTGGTGTATAGGGAGAAAAGGAGAGGGCCTAGAACTGAGCCCTGGGGGACACCAGTGGTGAGAGCATGTGGTGCGGAGACAGCTTCCGCCACGCCACTTGGTAGGAGCGACCGGTCAGGTAGGACGCAATCCAGGAGTGAGCCGCGCCGGAGATGCCCAGCTCGGAGAGGGTGGAGAGGAGGATCTGATGGTTCACAGTATCAAAGGCAGCAGACAGGTCTAGAAGGACAAGAGCAGAGGAGAGAGAGTTAGCTTTAGCAGTGCGGAGAGTCTCCGTGACACAGAGAAGAGCAGTCTCAGTTGAATGACCAGTCCTGAAACCTGATTGGTTTGGATCAAGAAGGTCATTCTGAGAGAGATAGCAAGAGAGTTGGCTAAAGACGGCACGCTCAATAGTTTTGGAAAGAAAAGAAAGAAGGGATACTGGTCTGTAGTTGTTGACATCAGTGGGGTCGAGTGTTGGTTTTTTGAGAAGGGGAGCAACTCTCGCTCTCTTGAAGACGGAAGGGACATGGCCAGCGGTCAAGGATGAGTTGATCAGCGAGGTGAGGTAGGGGAGAAGGTCACCGGAGATGGTCTGGAGAAGGGAGGAGGGGATGGGGTCAAGCGGGCAGGTTGTTGGGCGGCCTGCAGTCACAAGTCGCAGGATTTTATCTGGAGAGAGAGGGGAGAAAGAAGTCAAAGCATAGGGTAGGGCAGTGTGAGCAGGACCAGCAGTGTCATTAGACTTAACAAACGAGGATCGGATGTCGTCAACCTTCTTTTCAAAGTGGTTGACGAAGTCATCCACAGAGAGAGAGGAGGGGGGGAGGAGGATTCAGGAGGGAGGAAAATGTGGCAAAGAGCTTCCTAGGGTTAGAGTGTCTGATCGAGGCCCCCAGTTTACCTCCAGAGTCTGGAGAGCGTTTATGGAACGGTTGGGGGTTTCGGTGAGCCTTACCTCGGGTTACCACCCGGAGAGTAATGGGCAGGTCGAACGTGTCAACCAGGATGTGGGTAGGTTTCTGAGGTCATATTGCCAGGGCCGGCCGGAGGAGTGGGCGAGATATGTGCCCTGGGCCGAGATGGCACAGAACTCTCTCCGCCACTCCTCCACTAAACGAACCCCTTTCCAGTGTGTGTTAGGGTACCAGCCGGTTCTGGCACCTTGGCATGAGAGCCAGATCGAGGCCCCTGCGGTGGATGAGTGGGTGCGGCGCTCGGAGGAGACGTGGAACGCTGCACACGTCCATCTGCAGCGAGCCGTCCGTCGACAGAAGACGAGCGCCGACCTCCACCGCAATGAGGGGCCAGTGTACGCACCTGGAGATCGAGTCTGGCTCTCAACCAGAAATCTGCCCCTCCGCCTGCCCTGCCGGAAGCTGGGTCGGCGGTTTGTGGGGCCTTTTAAAGTCCTGAGGAGATTGAACGAGGTGTGTTACAGGTTACAACTGCCCATTGATTACAAGAATATTAACCCCTCGTTCCATGTGTCTCTCCTCAGGCCGGTGGTAGCTGGTCCACTCCAGGACTTTGAGATAGAAGAGACTCCTCCGCCCCGTTGGACATCGAGGGGGCTCCGGCGCACACTGTCCGGGCCATCCTAGATTCGAGACGCCGGATGGGGGGTCTCCAATATCTCGTGGAGTGGGAGGGGTACGGCCCGGAGGAGCGGTGCTGGGTGCCGAGGAGGGACATCCTAGACCCGTCTCTTCTGACCGAGTTCCATCGTGGTCATCCTACGCGCCCTGCTCCGCGTCCTCCTGGTCGTCCCCGAGGCCGGGGGCGGCGCAAGGCTGGAGCCGCGCGTCAAGGGGGGGGTACTGTCACAGTTTCGGCCGAGGCGGCTCCTTCTCCTCGTTCGGGCAGGCTTCGGCGGTCGTCGTCTCCGGAGTACTAGCTGCCACCGTTCGATGTTTCATGTTTGATTGGTTTTGCCTGTTTGTCACACCTGTTCATTGTTAAGTGTTCATTAGGCACCCTATTTAGTTATCTTGTGTTTGGTCAGGTGTTGTGTGTAATTGTTCTATGTCACGTGTAGATGTTGGTCCGCTGTTCTATGCTCTCTGTATTTCGTTTTGTTTAAGAGAGTCCTGCACGTTGTGCGTATGTACTTTGGACTGTTCCAGTGTACGTTTGTTTCGCCTGTGGCCTGTTGCCGTGTTGGCTTGTACTGTCGGACTTCACTAAAACATTTGTTTTTTGAATCTCTGTGTCCTGCGTGTGATTCCACGTTCCCTCTACACTCAACCCTGACATAAAACCACATACTTATAGACTTTTACTCAAGTAGTATTTTACTGGGTGACTTTCAGTTTTACTTGAGTCATTTTCTATTAAGGTATCTTTACTTTTACTCAAGTATGACAAGTGGGTGCTTTTTCTACCACTGACAATGCCACAGATGTCTCAAGTTTTGAGGGAGCATGCAATTGGCATGCTGACTGCAGGAATGTCCACCAGAGCTGTTGCCAGATAATTTAATGTAATTTCTCTACCATAAGCCGCCTCCAACTTTGTTTTAGAGAATTTGGCAGTATGCCCAACCAGCCTCACAACTACTGACCACTGTGTATGGCGTTGTGTGGGCGTGTGGTTTGCTGATGTCAATGTCGTGAACACAGTACCCCATGTTAGTGTCAGGGTTATGGTATGGGCAGGCATAAGCTACGGAGAAGGAACAAAATTGCATTTTATCAATGGAAAATGTAATGCACAGAGATACCATCACTAGATCCTGAGGCCCATTGTCCTGCCGACATCACGTCATGTTTCAGCATGATAATGCAGGGCCCAATGTCACAAGGATCTGTACACAATTCCTGGAGGCTGAAAATGTCCCAGTTCTTCCTTGTCCTGCATACTCACCAGACATGTCACCCATTGAGCATGTTTGGGAGGGCTGGATCGACGTGTACCACAGCTTGTTCCAGTTCCCGTCAATATACAGCAACTTCGCACAGCCACTGAAGAGGAATGAGACAACATTCCACAGGCTCCCGAGTGGCTCAGCGGTCTAAAGCACTGCATCTCAGTGCTTGAGATGTAGTGCCTTAGATTCCAGGCTATCACAATCGGCCGTGATTGGGAGTCCCATAGGGCGGCGCACAATTGGCCCAGCGTCGTCTGGGTTTGGCCGGTGTAGGCCGTCATTGTAAATAAGAATTTGTTCTTAATGGACTTGCCTAGTTAAATAAAGGTAAAAAAAAGAAAAAGAAAAACAATCAACAGCTCCATCAACTCTATGCAAAGTAGAAGTGTCCCGGATTAGGAAGCGGCATATACCCAGTTCTCATGTAATGGGGTAGGGCCCAGTGGTGCCAATTTAGCATTTTGTTGCTAGATTTAGCAACTTTTCAGACTACCCTGGCAACTTTTTTTTTCAAACAGCACCTAGCAACAAATGTAACTACTTTAAAAAACTTATTTGGAACTTTTAGCAACTTTTGAAAAGTGACTCAAACGCTAAAATGCACACATTTTCTCTCTAAATGACACAAAAACGATTTTCTCTGTCACACACTCAGCTCGTGCACAGGCAGCAGCAGGCCAGCCAAGCAGCACAACAACCTGGAGAGAGCTGGAGAGAGATGCCTAGCGCACATATCATTATTTGAGTTAAGTTGCTTGTTCAATAAGATAGCATATATACCTTGTTATTAGCTTGTACCTATAATTGTTGATCAGTTAGGTAGCATGTTTACTAACTACCAATACACTGCTTGAAACTATAATTGTTCAGAATGTGTAGGTTTACTAGTTAATAAGAAAATAAATCAAATATAATTGTTCAATAATGTGTAATGTGTAATTGTTCAATAATTCAATGTGCTATGTTTAAAAATAAAAATATCTGATCATACAAAATGTGTTGTGTTTATATTACTTTTACAAATACAAATATGTGATAATAAACAAACAAATCTAAACTAACAAATGTCAAATCATATTTGTCGCCGAGATGGCCAGTCAAATTGAGTAACATTATTGTGTATTCTATGTAATGACTTCATCACGCGCACAATTCTTCACAATAAAGAAAGCTCTGTAGTCAAGACGATAACCTTTGTGTCCGTTTCTATTTATTACTACAGGTATGTAATAGCACGTTTAAACTTTCTAATGTCGAAAGAACATGTCATAACATGCTAGTTAACACATCCGTTAAGGTATTATCACGTTTGGTAAAGGTTTGATGTGTTATTTTTGTGTCAAACCGAGTGAGTGAAAGAACGTGATAAAAACTATTTTACAAGTCACATAGCTAGAGATTTTGGGTTTGTCTGAGTGAATGTACATAATTTTCTCATGTTAGTTTAATAAATAATCAATTTATTTGAGATGTCTGAGTTCGTTTAGCATATTATTGTTTTTGTGTAAAATTCCCAAGCTGGTAAAATGGCGGCGTCCTCTCGGTCAGCGTCAACGGACTTCAGTGAGGACAGTGCGGGTGCATCAGAGAGACAATTTCACGGTCGCACTACTTTTTTACATTTACATTTTAGTCATTTAGCAGACGCTCTTATCCAGAGCGACTTACAGTTAGTGAGTGCATACATTATTTTGAATATATAATGTATATTGAATAATACAGTGAAGGCAAGGTTATTCAGGAAAATAGCACACAGTGCTGTCTAAAACAAACTGTAACCCTGTACTAAATGGTTTTTGAGTCATTTATGCATTTATCTACTATAGGTTAGGTATTAGCCCAAAAGTATTGTGGAGCTCCTGCACCTTAATATAAACAGTACCGACACCCAAAATGAGTATTGGCACTGAATTAGATAAATGAACAAAAAAAATGTGAAAATGTTTTTAGAGAATAAAGGAAGTGCCAGAACTGTCAAGACAATAACTTTTTGTATCTGTTTCTCTTTATTACTACTGGCCGATTCAGGTAAGTCTGAGGCCGGTATCATCAATAGTGAGGACAAACCCAGCCTGCCTCTCTCCTTCCACACTGAGTCCAAACCTACAGTCACTGGGTCCTGATTGTGACAGTGGAGCCCAGTTTGCACTGCAGGATCCAGAGATGGCATCAGTGAAGCTGGAAGACTGCAGTCAAACACTGGAGCTGAATGTCAACATTAAAGATGAAGAAGAGGAGGAGAAGATTGGGAAATCTGTTTCTCAGGGTAAGAGCAGGTTCTATCGAACTAATTTTGTTGGACATGATTTGGAAAGGCACACACCTGTCTATCTACAGTGCATTCGGAAAGTATTCAGACCCCTGGACTTTTTTGATATTTTGTTACGTTACAGCCTTATTGTAAAATAGATTAAATTGTTTTTTTCCCTTATCAATCTACTCACAATACCCCACAATGATAAAGCAAAAACTGTTTTTTGTTCAATTGTTGCAAAAACAACACCTGAACGATCACATTTCCAAAATGTCTTTCTACTCTGCGAGTGTCTAAATGTTTAGACTCTAAACCATGATCCCCTTGATCATAGGACTGTTTCAGCCTAGTTAAGCTGTTTGCAGCCTTTGAGGTGGGAAGTTCTTCATACTGAGCTTTAAGACCAAATTCATTCCTTGTTTACTTCTACTGAGTTATCCAAAAAAGATTCCCTCTCCAATTCTCTGATTTTGCTGTCCATCTCTCTCCTTTTCTGATTTATTTTATTTGAAACTGGTAAAACGTATAATTTGCCCCCAAATATGTGCTTTGAAAGCCTCCCATCTGGTACTCGCTGACGTTTGGTCAGTGTTCAATGTCAAATAAACATCTATATGCACTCCAACGTAATGTAAGATGTCTGGGTCCTGTAACCATCTGAGATGCAAATGCCATCAAGAGGATCCTTTTACTAGTTTTGTATCCCTATAGAATAATGACACAGGGGAATGGTCACTCAGAACAATACTATCATATACACTTCCTGCTACATTGGGAAGCAATAAGCAAGAAACTAAAAAGTAGTCTACATGAGAATATGATTTAAATGTTGACGAGTAACATGAATACTTCCTTTTACTCGGGTTCTGAGTCCTCCAAGGTCCATTTTTATTCATTTTAGAAACACTTAAAATAAGGGCTATGTTTTGTGTAGGCTTAACCTGGCGTGACTTTTAGCAACATATTCGGCTCTATTTCCTCTCAGATTATAAAACACTAATTATCATCAAAGTAGACATCATGCAAAACAACAAATCACTGCAATCTCCTGCACGTCATCTCTAGCTGACACCTTTGCTAACAGGTATTGTGTCAATTTAAAACTTGCACAAGTCAGTTCACAGAATTGACCATTTAAATAAATGTAGCCTATTTATTCATTACTAAATTTAGCTAACATTAGATAGTTAACCCAGAGATCCTTACCTTTGACTCGATTCAGCAATTTTGTCCTGATTATAATGGCATTTGTAGTTCTTTATGATAGCCACATTAGCAGCTAATTACCATTTCATTTTTGTAGGGGTAAATACAGGCAAATATATTTATAAAAGTCATCTTGTCCTAGAGAGATTTACAAAGTTATAAAATCAATAAAAAAAAGTGGAATGGGGGATGCACAAACCTTCTGGAAGATCTGATGAAGGAGAAGATGGTGGACATGGACAAAGGAGAAAAGTGGAATATGTTTTGAATGAATATGGAATGGAAGATCACACACAACTTTTAGAAGAGCTACAGGAGGAAAGGGAACGTGACGAGAGTGAGGATGAATTAACTGTGGTGGCAGGTGCAGTGATGACCGCTGAGAAGGAGTTGAGTGTAGAGGGAAGCAGTGTGGTGAGGGAGGTTATCGTCTAGTGTATAAAGAGGGATACGTCCTCCAGTAGCTCAGAGATGGAACCTGGTGAGAGTGAGGATTAATTACCTGCGGTGAGGAACTCCGAGTTCAGGCCTTGTTCCAAGGATGATAAGGATGATTCTGGCCCAGTGGGAGTGAAATTTGTAGTGAGTGGTATCGGTGGAGAAAGTTCTGTGTGTTAGTTGTGGGGGTGCTAACGGGCTGGAGATCTGAGGCATCAGGTGAGAGAAAGGCAGATTGAGGTTGCCAGGGTCCAGTAGTACAGAACGTGTTGTATGCAGAAGCAGTGAAGAGAGTGGTAGAGGAAGATGGGTTCAGGGTGAGGGATCTTGAGAGGATTCCTATGAGTAGGCAGAGACCAAGAGAGAATGATGGGAAGAATATGTGCTTCAGTAAGGTGGGATTTTTAGCATTTATAGCAATGGTTGTCAATTGTACTGCAGAAATGGATCTAAAGTCCCAGAAAATAGAGGCTGTGGTGGCAGCGGCAGAGAAGTACTTGGGATTGCGAGGATTTACAGCAGAACAGCTGCAGGGGTGTTGAGTGGTAGTGGTCTGGCGTATGACTAGATAGGGTTAAATAGTGGAATGGGGTGGTGGGTTTTTGTCGAGGAAAATCGCCACGAAGGGACTCAAAGTCAAATGAGTCCCTTGTTGGAGAGGTTCCAACAAACGTAAAAGCACCATAGTACACGTTGGTCGGGAGCTCTGCCGGGGCAGTCCCGTTAGTTGTCCTATATACTGTTTACACAGACAAGTTATATTTGCATGATTTAGCATATTAATATTAACATTTGGTTCCTGCATGCGACCGACCAATACCTCACAAGGCTTCTTCTCTCCAAGCTGAGACCTTGAAACTGAGATATCCCTTTTGGTTCCCAGAACAATGTTCTGGGCGTACTGCCAATTGGTCTAAGGAGGTCAGTCACCTGCACGAACCAAGAACGTTTTCCCTCACATTTTTTAGAGCAGGCTAATACTTGGCAGGGCAATTTTGTATTAAATACCGTAACAATGAATTTAATGGAATGTAGTCTGTGAATGGCCTCACACACCAGTACAGTAGGTGGCGGTGTATGCACCTAAAAGTTGAATGTGCTCTGCCAACCAAATCCCAAAGAAGAAAAAGGATGAAAATGCACGTCGCTTGACCCGTATGGAGAATGTGAAAAAGGAGCAAAGTTCATCTTTATTATCGATGTTTGATGAAGAGTATCTACCACCCTATGTAAAGCTGGGATATAAAGGAGTGGCCTAGAAGAAGCCCATGAAGGTCCTGGAGTGGCCCAGCCAGTCTCCAGAGCTTAATGCCATAGAACATCTGGAGGGAGCTGAAGGTTCCAGTTGCCAAACGTCAGGCTCGAAACCTTAATGACTTGGAGAAGATCTGCAAAGAGGAGTGGAACAAAATCCCTCCTGAGATGTGTGCAAACCTGGTGGCCAACTACAAGAAACGTCTGACCTCTGTGATTGCCAACAAGGGTTTTGCCACCAAGTACTAAGTCATGTTTTGCAGAGGGGTTAAATACTTATTTCCCTCATTAAAATGCAAATCAATTTATAACATTTTTGACATGCGTTTTTCTGGATTTTGTTGTTGTTATTCTGTCTCTCACTGTTCAAATAAACCTACCATTAAAATTATAGACTGATCATTTCTTTGTCAGTGGGCAAGCGTACAAAATCAGCAGGGATCAAATACTTTTTTCCCTCACTGTAGTCCCGCTTAAAACAAACAGTGACCTTGTACTAAATGGCTTTTGTCATTTATGCATTTACAGTACCAGTCAAAAGTTTGGACACACCTATTCATTCAAGGGTTTTTCTTAATTTTTACCATTTTCTACATTGTAGAATAATAGTGAAGACATTTAAACAATGAAATAACACTTATGGAATCATTTAGTAACCAAAAAATTGTTAAACAAATCAAATATATTTTAGATTCTTCAAAGTAGCCACCCTTTGCCTTGATGACAGCATTGTAGAATCTTTGTAATCTACAATGTAGAAAATAGTAAAAATAAAGAAAAGGCCTGGAATGAGTAGATGTTCTAAAACTTTTGACTGGTACTGTATGTGAATTTGGGAAAATCTGCTATAGGTTAAGTACCGGCACCTCAAATATCTAATGCTTGAGCTCATGTTCCTCTTATAGAATGTTAGCTCAACAGTATTGTGGAGCTCCTGCACCTAAATATAAACAGTACCGGCACCTATTTCAGTCTAAGTCAAGCACTGAATTAGATGATTTAACAAGAAGAAATATAATATATTTTTAGAGAATAAAGAAAGTTCCAGAACTGTCAAGACAATAACCTTTTGTGTCTGTTTCTCATTGTTACTACAGGACGACTATAATTAAATCTGAGGCCGGTAACATCAATAGTGAGGACAAACCCAGCCTGCCTCTCTCCTTCTGAGAGGACAAACCTACAGTCACTGGGTCCTGATTGTGACAGTGGAGACCAGTTTGCTAAGCAAGATCCAGAGATGGCATCAGTGAAGCTGAAAGATTGCAGTCAAACACTGGAGCTGAATGTCAACATTAAAGATGAGAAGATTGGGAATTCTGTTTCTCATGGTAAGAGCAGGTTCTATCTAACTAATGTGATGTCACGAGAGGCTACACAGCTTTCAGCGGGATTGCTCAAGTAGTGCAAGGAGACCAGGTTCAACCAAAACAAGGATTTTATTAAAGGTCTTGGGAAACTAACGAAAGTATAACACAATTCTGTTCTCTGGTGGCTCTTTAAGGGTTAACAGTTCAGGGATGTCTCTTCCACATCCAAAATCATAACTCTCCCTCGCTCAAATAACTTTTCCCCAGTCTTACTGTATTCCACGTTGCAGCTAGTGGCCAACCCAGCAAAACGTCCTTCCAAATGTCCCACACGTATTTCCACAGGTGCATATATCCAAAGGTGAGTATTTCCCAAAGGTAAGTATCTCCAAATCCTTATATTCCTCATGGAAGTGGACGTGCAGCACTCTTGTCCTCCAGAGCCCAGGTTGGAGACTGTGTCTCTTCACCCCCCACACACTCCCCCAGTGTGTCTCTTCCCTTCCCAAACCTTCAGCTCATCAGCTCCTCATTTGTTTCAGCTGCGTGGGAAGATTGGCCATAGAGGGGTGGGGTTCCCGACCATACCAGCAGATGGAGCCATAGCTGTCTGGGTTTGCAGCCACCTCAGGGGGATGTAACGTCCCTCCAGGACACAGCCTCTCGTGACATCACACTAAGTTTGTGTTATTCATTCCAACTTCCCAATGTGCATGAAAAGTTGCAGTAGAACTGTTTCATGATGAACTGTTTCAATGAGAAGGTAGATATTATTTAATGCTGCTGACCCTGACATGGTTTGACACCAGTATTGTCAGCATGTGTTTTATTCGCTGGGCTATCTGGAGTGATCAGAGAGTAGACTACAGAAGTGAAGTAGATAAACTGCCAATGTTTTAAAGTTCTATTAAATGAGTCTGTGTAGTTACTAACCCTTGTGATAGTGAGTGGAGGATGACACTAACCCTTGTGATAGTGAGTGGAGGATGATATGGCTTCTTCATCTGCATTGCTTGCTCTTTGGGGTTTTAGGCTGGGTTTCTATAAAACACTTTATGACAACTTCTGATGTAAAAAGGGCTTCATAAAATGCATTTGATTGACACCAACTGACTGGTTCTTCTGATGTTGTTCACACAGGAGACCATGTTGAGACATTCTCTACATCCAGAGAGCAACAGCAGAAAGATCACAGAGCTAAGAGGTCTCACCATTGCCCACATTGTGAGGAGAGTTTCTCAATTCTATCAAAGTTAAAAATACACCTACAAATACACACAGGAGAGAATCTGTATTCCTGTACTGACTGTGGGAAGAATTTCACAACATCAAAGGCTCTGACAGTTCATCAGAGAGTGCACACAGGAGAGAAGCCTTACTCCTGCTCTGACTGTGGGACGAGTTTCTGTCAACAGGGCCACTTAAAAACGCATGAACTTATACATACAGGAGAGAAGCCTTACTCCTGCTCTGACTGTGGAAAGAGTTTCTCTCGACTGGGCACCTTAAAACAACATGAACGTATACATACAGGAGAAAAGCCTTACTCCTGCGCGCACTGTGGAAAATGCTTCACAACATCCGCTCCTCTAAAAGGTCATCAGAGAACACACACAGGAGAGAAGCCTTACTCCTGCTCTGACTGTGGGAAGAGTTTCTCTCAACTGTTTACCTTAAAACAACATGAACGTATACATACAGGAGAGAAGCCTAACTCCTGCTCTGACTGTGGGAAGAGTTTCTCTCGACTGGACCATTTAGAAAAACATGAACGTATACATACAGGAGAGAAGCCTTACTTCTGCTCTGACTGTGGCAAGAGTTTTTCTGTACAGGACCACTTAAAATCACACCAACGGATACACACAGGAGAGAAGCCTTACTCCTGCTCTGACTGTGGGGCAAGTTTCCCTCAACTGGGCACCTTAAACAAACATGAACGTATACACACAGGAGAGAAGCCTTACTCCTGCTCTGACTGTGTGAAATGCTTCACAACATCAACTGAGTTAAAAGTTCATCAGAGAACACACACAGGAGAGAAGCCTTACTCCTGCTCTGATTGTGTAAAATGCTTCACAACATCAACTCAGCTAAAAGTTCATCAGAGAACACACACAAGATAGAAGCCGTTTTCCTGCTCTGACTGTGGAAAGATTTTCTTTTAAATGGGCCATTTAAAAAGACACAAAGGTAAACATAAAGGAGAGAAGCCTTACCACTGATCTGACTGTAGAAAATGTTTTAAACAGCTGAGCTTAAAAGGTCATGATGTAAGAGAAAGTAGCAGACACTCAGATGGAAGTTTGATGTACATTTATTTCAGTACTGGATCACATAATAAGACGAACGTGCTTTGCCTCTTATCATATGACTGACTTACATAGACTCTCTCTCAGCCTACATAGTGCTCTTCAAGTCTACTTTTATCCTTCCCAGTTGCTAACTATTACTAGCTGCCACTCACTTCCTACATATCATTCCTCTCCCTGGTGTCATATCTCACCCTAGCCAGTCCATTCCATCACGCACCAATCCTAAGATTAGCACAAGTGGACCCCAATCTATCTTGGCACACCGACCCTCTGCTCATCACTCTTGTTACCACTAACACATGGTTTTATTATCCTCTCTACATACAATTTACAATCTTTATAATATTGGATCAAACACTCTTCATATCAACTGCCATCAGGAAAATACAGAATATTTTCAACAGATGGGGAGAAACAATGTCATGGAGAAAATACAGAAACACAGTGCAAATGTTTATCAAGGAAGCAAAGACAAACTACTACAAAACTGAAATCCAGGACCTAAAGAAGAAAAACCCTAAGGAATGGTGGGACTTCATTAACAAAGGACTGGGAGCAAAAAAAACATCAGGAGGGAGAATACAGGTCGAGGGAATTGAAGACGACGACGTGGCTGGTGTTTTGAATGGCTTCTTTGCTGAAGCATGGACAAGCACCACACCTCTTACCATCTTCCCCATGCCCATGTCTACAAGGCAGGTTGAGCTGTGCAGCATTGGCCAGTTAAAGCAAGCTCTGACCAGACTCAGCCCACGTAAAGCATGTGGGCCTGATGGCATTCCAGCCTGGCTACTAAAAGAGCATGCAGAAGATCTAGCCCCTGTCATCAAACACATTGTTAACACCTCCTACTGGCAGGGGACAGTTTTATCTGAGTGCACGAGTCAGTATGACTACCTCCCAAAGTCCAGCACTACTACCGCCCTTGTGAAAACCACACTTCTGCTGACAGCTACAGACTGCTGACAGCTACAGTCCCTTGGTCAGAGGACCATCCACAACCTGCACCACTAATCCTAGGAGGACAGGAAGTACCAGTGGTAACAACAACCAAGTATCTTGGTTTTCATCTAGACTCTAACCTCAGTGGTGACAAGTGGAGCAGCCAGTGAGAAAGGCCACAAAACGCCTTTTTGACATTTCTTGCCAGTAATGTTCTACTGAAGTTCTGGTCACAGTCTATACTACACTGGCCAGGCCTTGTCTGGAATACGGTGGAGTGCTGTTAGTTGGATGCAGTAAAAAGCAGCAGGCCCAACTAGACAGGGTGCAGAGGAGGGCCTTGAGGATCATCTCCAGAGGTGGAGCAGTCCAACCACAGCTCCCGTCACTGCAGAGCAGGCGAGAACAGGCTGCAGTGCACCTGGTGAAGGACATGCACACTCTTGACCATCCACTGAATGACCTGCTCCCTCCAAGAAGAGGTAACTGCACCACCAGGCTCCTGAGAAACAGCCACAAACTGTCCTGTATAACTGCCCGTACAAACCGCCTGCGAAACGCCACTCTACCCACTGCTATCAGACTGCATAATAACTCCAGCTCTTAAATGGTTTTCCCAAAAACTCTTTTTTTTTTTATCACATTTTAATATTTCAATTTCCATCATGAAAAATGTCCTGTAATGTTTCAAGTGTTCTGTATTCTACTTATGTCACGTATTGTGTTATGTATTTAACAGGTACCCTAGTGGTTAAGAGTGTTGGGCCAGTAACTGAAAGGTCGCTGGTTTGAATCCTGAGCCAACTAGGTCAAAAATCTGTCATTGTGGCCTTGAGCAAGGCAATTAACCAATTTGGTCCAATAAGTCGCTCTGGATAAGAGCATCTGCTAAATTACAAATATATAATGAAAAATCATGTTTGTACATGAGTTTGTGCTGGGCAACCTCTTCTTCTCTTGTGCATAAATATAACAAACTGTTTAAAGTGAAATAGTTAGTGTCTATATAGTGCATTCTGAAAGTATTCAGACCCCTTGACTTTTCTACAAGAAAATACGTTGCAGCGTTATTGTAAAATTAATTCAAAATGTATATATAATCCCTCATCAATCTACACACACAATACCACATAATGACAAAGCGAAAACAGGTTGAGACATTTTGGCAAATTTATTAGAAATTAAAAACAGAAATAAGTATTCCAGACGCTTTTCTATGAATCTCGAAATTTAGCTCAGGTGCATCCTGTTTCCATTGATCTTCCTTGTGATTTTTTCTACAACTTGATTGGAGTCCACCTGAGATAAATTAAATTGATTGGACATGGTTTGGAAAGGTACACACCTGTCTATATAATATCCGACAGTTGACAGTGCATGTCAGAGCAAAAACCAAGCCATGAGGTCAAAGGAATTGTCCGTAGAGCTCCGAGACAGGATTGTGTCGAGGCACAGATCTGGGGAAGGGTACCAAAAAATGTCTGCAGCATTGAAGGTCCCCAAGAATACAGTGGCCTCCATCATTCTTAAATGGAAGAAGTTTGGAACCACCAAGACTCTTCCTAGAGCTGTCTGCCCGGCCAAACTGAGCAATCGGGGGAGAAGGGCCTTGGTCAGGGAGGTGACCAAGAACCCGATGATCACTTTGACAGAGCTCCAGAGTTCAGCCCGCTTGGAGTTTGCCAAGAGGCACCTAAAGGACTCTGACCATGAGAAACAAGATTCTCTGTTCTGATGTTACCAAGATTGAACTCTTTGACCTGAATGCCAAGCGTCACGTCTGGAGGAAACCCGGCACCATGCTGTGCGGCTGTTTTTCAGAGGCAGGGAGACTAGTCAGGATCGAAGGAATAATGAGCAGAGCAAAGTACAGAGAGATCCTTGATGAAAACATGCTCCAGAGTGCACAGGACTTCAGACTGGGGCGAAGGTTCACCTGGCCCAGCCAGAGCCCAGACCTGAACCCGATTTAGCATCTCTGGAGAGACCAGAAAATAGCTGTGCAGCAACAATCCCCATCCAACCTGACAGAGTTTGAGAGGATCTGCAGAGAACAATGGATGAAACTCCCCAAATACAGGTGTGCCAAGCTTGTAGCGTCATACCCAAGAAGACTCGATGCTGTAATCGCTGCCAAAGGTGCTTCAAGAAAGTACTGAGTAAAGGGTCTGAATACTTAGATATTTCAGTTTTTTATTAATAATCTTTTGCTTTGACATTATGGGGTATTGTGTGTAGATTGATGAAGGGGAAAAAAACGATTTAATCAATTTTAGAATATGGCTGTAACGTAATAAAATGTGGAAAAAGTCAAGGGGTCTGAATACTTTCAGATTGCACTGTATATAGCCAAGCTACCATTGACTAGGTATTGGCACCCCATGTATATAGCCAAGCTACCATTGACTAGGTATTGGCACCCCATGTATATAGCCAAGCTACCATTGACTAGGTATTGGCACCCCATGTATATAGCCAAGCTACCATTGCTCATCGTGTATTAATTGCTTGTGCTACAATCTTTTTTCCTATTATTATAATTGTTGTATTGTATTCTCCATTGTTGGTCAACATTTCACTGTTAGTCTACACCTGTTGTTTACGAAGCATGGGACAATTAAAATGACTACGTGTTTAGTAAATTGTCTTCTAAACTATACTGAACAAAAATATAAACTTGACATGTAAAGTGTTGGTCACATGTTTCATTAGCTGAAATAAAAGATCCCAGAAATTGTGTGAACAAATTTGTTTCTATCCCTGTTAGTGAGCATTTCTCCTTTGCCAAGATAATCCATCCACCTGACAGGTGTGGCATATCAAGAAGCTGATTAAACAGCATGATCATTACACAGGTGCACCTTGTGCTGGGTACAATAGAAGGCCACTCTGAAATGTGCAGTTTTGTCACACAACACAATGCCACAGATGTCTCAAGTTTTGAGGGAGCGTGCAATTGGCATGCTGACTGCAGGAATGTTCACCAGAGCTGTTGCCAGAGAATTGAATGTACATTTCTCTACCGAGAATTTGGCAGAACGTCCAACTGGCTTCACAGCCGCAGACCACGTGTAACCGTGCAAGCCCAGGACCTCCACCTCCTCCATCTCTCTTCTTCACCTGCAGGATCATCTGAGATCAGCCACCCGGACAGCTGATGAAACTGAGGAGTATTTCTATCTGTAATAAAGCCCTTTAGTGGGGAAAAATCATTCTTATTGGCTGATGGGTGGGCCTGGCTCCCAAATGCGTGGGCCTATGCCTTCCCAGGCCCACCCATGGCTGCGCCCCTGCCCAGTCATGTGAAATCCATAGATTAGGGCCTAATAAATGTATTTCAATTGACTGATTTCCTTATATGAACTGTACCCTAGTAAAATTGTTGAATGTTGTGTTTATATTTTTCTTCTGTTAAAACTGCATTGATCTGCCAATGAAAAATAATGTTTGTACATGAATTTGTACTGGTCAACCTCTCCTTCTCTTTTCTACTCAGTTATTCCATATTAAATCTGACAGTATGAATGGTTCTTATGGTTGTATTCAGTTCTTCCATATTAGATCTGACAGTATGAATGGTTCTTATGGTTGTATTCAGTTCTTCCATATTATATCTGACAGTATGAATGGTTCTTATGGTTGTATTCAGTTCTTCCATATTAGATCTGACCATATTAATGGTTCTCATGGGCTGAGTGCCTGGAGTGACTACAGTCATACCAAGTTTTCTTTGACCCTGTGATCTCACCAGGACAGAACCACATGTCTCTATCATACTCCAGCCAAAGATACATTTGACCTATGCACTAACAAGCTTTTTCAATATATGCAGCTTTGTCACCGGCTACAGTACTGTAGCTTTATTAATCTACTGTACTTCAATTAATTGACTTGCAATGGATTTGTGCCACAAATGCTAAAAAGTTAGCAGTTATAACAATAGTAGGATAAGCAATATATGCCCAGGACTATATTGAGGGACAGACTGTTGAAATGCCCAGTTGATTATGGAAACAGTTTTGTAGAACTCTGGCATTGATGGTCCATCAGAGGGTGAGGCAAAAGTCTCACAGCGTTTAAGTTTTCGCTTACAAGACCTATAATTTGCTCAGTTCCCCAAAAAACTATTTTATATAAATAAATCCTGCTTCCCTTTGGAAAGTAGAAGGAAGATTGTTCAAGCAACGCTTCTCCCAGTGCTTGATTATGGTGATGTAATCTACAGTCATACAGCAGCCTCTGTTTTAAAACCTTTAGCACTGTGTTGTATCACTGGGGAAAATGTTCATATAAAAGTTAAATAAAAAAAATGCAATATAAATATAAAATATGATTTTTGAACACGGCACCCAAATATACATTTTTGACTAGAAACATTGTAACTGAGCCAATTTCTCTTCTATATTATTTATCTAGTCAAAACATGTCACTACACCTCTACACATCACCATTGGGACAATCCAATTTGCTAGTCCCCATTCTTTTCTATAATGCATATGAATAGATGTTTTCAGTATAAAGGACTTAGACAGGTTTTCTTCTTAGGTAACAATTAAATAAAACAACAAATATATATATATATATTTTTAAAGTGTTTTAAAATGACCCACTTACTATTGGGGAGTGGAACCAGTTGATTATGTAAATAGTATTGTGAACTCTGGTATTGATAGTCCATTTGAGGGTGATTCATTGATATGAATATTCAGAATGAAAGAGCTGAGAATTCATGTGATGGCCCACATCTAACACAATATTTCCTGTTGTGTTAGTAAGCACCACAGCATTTTAGGCAGCAATTGTTCAAATCTGTCCAGAGTTTACAGATTAACAGTGAGTACAAACCCAGCCTTCCTCTCTCCTTCCACACTGAGTCCAAACATACAGTCACTGGGTCCTGATTGTGACAGTGGAGCCCAGTTTGCACTGCAGGATCCAAAGATGGCATCAGTGAAGCTGGAAGACTGCAGTCAAACACTGGAGCTGAATGTCAACATTAAAGATGAAGAAGAGGAGGAGAAGATTGGGAAATCTGTTTCTCATGGTAAGAGCAGGTTCTTTAGTGATCATATGCAGTGGGGAAAAAAAGTATTTAGTCAGCCACCAATTGTGCAAGTTCTCCCACTTAAAAAGATGAGAGAGGCCTGTAATTTTTATCATAGGTACACGTCAACTATGACAGACAAAATGAGAAAAAAAAATTCCTGAAAATCACATTGTAGGATTTTTAATGAATTTATTTGCAAATTATTATTAATGTTATTATTATTATTATATAACTTAATTACCTACTTTGTTTCCTTTTCTCTCCATCTCTCCTCCAACCTACCATCTTTACGACCCTACTCTACTCCCTTTCTGCACCCTAGAAAATGTAATTGATACGATTGTGATGCGTTGTTGTCTCACCTAGCTATCTGAAGATGAATGCACTATTGTAAGTCACTCTGGATAAGAGTGTCTGCTGAATTAGTCAAATTTAAAAATGTGAATTGATATGGAATTGACCCCAGCCCTGATGGTTACTAACCCTTGTGATAGTGAGTGGAGGATGATATGGCTCGTAACACTTTAGAATAGTTTTATTCCCCTGTATTGTACAGCATACTTATATTAAGTCATTTGTCACCCAGTACAGTCAGAAGAGGGCTGGCCACTGCTCAGAGCCTGGTTCCTCTCTAGGTTTCTTCCTAGGTTCCTTCCTTCTAGGGAGTTTTTCCTAGCCACTGTGCTTCTGCATTGCTTGCTCTTTGGGGTTGTAGTCTCGGTACCTGCACCCTCAGCGGAGTCAACAAACACCGGAAGCATCCGTGTTTCAGGGAAACACGGATGCTTCTCTTCACCTTATTGATCAGTGTTCACCTGGTCAGTTTTGGTGTGTTTTGTTAGCTTCTATTGTAAAGATATTGAGATTACCTTGGATTTGCCCTTAGGGTTGAATATCCTCTGTGAGGCTGGTTGACTGGGTGGTACTGATTTCCTCTGTAGTTTTCTGTGGGAATGAGCTAGTAGACACAACATGTATCAGATAGAGATGGTGTGATGATCAGTTTTCACCATTAGTTTGGGTGGATACTTTTTGTTTATTAAATTGTATTTTAAAACTAGATAAGTTATTTTAGTAATGAATAGCCATTAAGGCTTAATTAGCCTGTTTAATTTATCTGCCAATGAAAAATAGTATGCATATGAATTTGTTCTAGTCAAGCTCTTCTCTTTTGTGTAATGAATTACCAAAAAACTATGTTTCAAGTGACATATTTACTGTTGTTCTGAAGCTGAACAAGACAGGAAGTTTAAATCAGCATCACAAAGCTAAATCTGACCTATTCACTAACATGTTTTGTCAGCATAAGCAGCTGTGAGACATGCTAGAGTACTGTAACATTACTGATCTACTGAATCATTGTAGTTGTTGGGGGTTATCTTTACAGTAAATATAATGGTGGTGGATAAGCCTTCAATGCAAGCTGCAGGGGTTGCCTTTCAACAAGATGATCCTGACATTTTAAAGGTTAAAAAGGTGGACTTTGTGGCCTTTATCGCAATGGTGATTAACGGCACTGCCAAGGTGGAGAAAATATCTAGGAAGATAGAAATCATTGTGGTTGCGGCAGAACGGTTCCTGGGGCTGAAAGATTTATTGGCAAAAGAGTTACATGGAATATTGTCAAAAGCCGTACCACCATCTCAGGTCCTAGAGACTGAGAAGGGAGATATGGAGAACTAAAAGAAGGAAGAAATGGGAGTTTTGTTTGTTTTGGCAATGTACTATTTTTATTAGGGTGGAGTAAGTTAGTATCACTATTAAGTATGGATGTATTTTTTATTTAATTTATTTTGTGGTTTCAAACCGTCCAGTTGGTGGCGGCAATACAACTTTTGGAAGTGGTCTGCCATAAAACCCACAGAAGAAGAAGAAGATGGCGCTGTGCATTGTGGTAGTTGGGGAACAGGAACTTCCGGCGAGGCGCGCAACATTCTTCAGAACAAAGAAAACGACAGGACTGTGCTTTCCGTTTCTCTTTATTACTACAGGTATGTAATAGCACGTTTAAACTGTCTAATATCGAAATAACGTCATAACATGTTAGATAACAAATCAGTCAAGGTATTATCACGTTTGGCAAAGGTGTTGTGTAATGTTTGTGTCAATCTGAGTGATTGAAGAACGTTTTCATTTGTGAGGCTTTCCAGGTTCGTATATAGGTCAGTGCGTTTCGCCTGGGTATGTTCAGTTCAAAAACGTTTTGGAAAGTTGCAGATAGAAATGCCCTGAATAGAACTGACATGATTCGTTAGAATCAGAGGCATGTTTGTTCTACATAATACATTTGTATCTGAATGTGGCCAACGTCTCCGTCCTCCTGCTGGACGCAGCCCTGGTACCCGCTTGTCCCTATGTATGTGAAGCTAGTCATAATAATGATTAGCCACAATAGTGGAATTTGCGGTTCGCCCTCAAAATAAAAGGCCCTCATTGAAAGTGATGCAAACTGATACAAAATATTGGAATCATGTCAAACGTTGTTACTTAATTTAAAATGAATTACAAAAACTAATTATTTTGAAAATAAACAGAAAGAAACGGTTGAAATCCCACTGTGGAGGTATTAGACCACATAATTGCATTGGGGGCATTCTTATATGCACTTATGAAACGGGTTGGATTGTGCACCCATGGAACGGGTGACACCCACAGAAAACAATTCTCAAGAGTTTATACAAATATTAGCGTCTTAGCTCTTATTGCAGGACTTTGACTGTGAAAAATCACCTTCCCAGTCAGTCTATTGCAGGGGTACTCCAGTACTATTTGAGAAGGTCCGATCAAACAAAGTTCCTAGGTGGCAAAGGTCCGGATGGATATTGTCATTTATTGGTGTAGTAACAAACCCCCAACTTGTGACCCCAAACTGTTCACAACCCTCTTGTTGGCGGAGAGAACATTTAGCAGTTTTAAAGCTAATATCCCGTAATTCTACACATTTTACGATGGGGCTGAGATTTTGTAGTTGTTGACTGTTTTTAAGCAATTCTACATGTTTCCATGTCTTATGTGTGTTTATATGATACCAGGGGTTGAAGCCCAACCAAAACAGTATTATTATATAATATTTTGTGACCCTGTGGTCCATATCGACCCCGTTCTTGGTCCTTACCGCGTTACGCCAGTTGAGTATGCTGTTTCTTTTGTTTGTGTTGGACATTCATATTGCACTGTACAGCCCTACCTATGTATTGTTCAGCCTACTCAGTGACACCCACAGAACACAACTTTAGCGTCTTCACTCTATTGCAGGACTCTGAAACCACTGTTGTCAGGGAGTTTAACCCTGTCAGCTAAATTGTCATGATAATCAGTGGTTTCAAGTTTGTCTCTGTAAATTTTTGACGAGATGATCATAGCAAAAAATTATATACTTCTGCATTTCCCGCTGTGCAAATGCATTGTTTCTCATGGCAAAGAGGCTCAGGATAACTCCTGATAAAGTTGGGTAGCTGATAGGCCTTTTCAGAGCTTATATAGCCAAAATGATTAGTCACAGGGCTCCCGAGTGGCGCAGCGGTCTAAGACACTACAGAGCCTGGTTTGATTCCAGGCTGTATCATTATCCGGCTGTGATTGGAGTCCCAATCAATTGGCCCAGCGTCGTCCGGGGTAGGCAGTCATTGTAAATAATATTTTTTTCTTAACTGACTTGGTCCAAACATTGGGTCAAACATTAGACCGGATCAAATCTGAACCAATCACTCAGACATTAGGCAGGTTTCCATTGACCCAGCTGCATTCGACAAAAGCAATGTTGCTAAAATAATCTTTGCGACGTGTAATGGAGACGGCAGAAATAGGAGAAATGTTCTAAAGCTCGACAACATTTTGAATCGTTTAACTTTTGTCAAAGTTTCTTTATTCTGAGACACAAGATAGTTACATGGAAACACACCCTAGAGGGCAATTGTCCTATCTATTTTCTATGTAAACTTTTTCTAAATGTCCAGAAAAAGATCACTGGACAAGTAATTGGAAACATAGCTACTGTTTCACAAGATTGGAAAGTACAGTACAGCAGAGTACAGGAAAGAAAAGTTTAGTTCAGTACAGTACAGAGTATAGTACAGTATAACATACTGTATTGTATTCTACTTTACTCTAATGTACTCTGTTCGGGCTGGGCAATATGGACTAAAAATCATACAGCTGTATCTTGAGTTTTTTAAAAATTCTATATACAGTGAGGGAAAAAAGTATTTGATCCCCTGCTGATTTTGTATGTTTACCCACTGACAAAGACATGATCAGTCTATAATTTTTATGGTAGGTTTATTTGAACAGTGAGAGACAGAATAACAACAAAAAAATCCAGAAAAACGCATGTCAAAAATGTTATAAATTGATTTGCATTTTAATGAGGGAAATAAGTATTTGACCCCTCTGCAAAACATGACTTAGTACTTGGTGGCAAAACCCTTGTTGGCAATCACAGAGGTCAGACGTTTCTTGTAGTTGGCCACCAGTTTTGCACACATCTCAGGAGGGCTTTTGTCCCACTCCTCTTTGCAGATCTTCTCCAAGTCATTAAGGTTTTGAGGCTGACGTTTGGCAACTCGAACCTTCAGCTCCCTCCACAGATTTTCTATGGAATTAAGGTCTGGAGACTGGCTAGGCCACTCCAGGACCTTAATGTGCTTCTTCTTGAGCCACTCCTTTGTTGCCTTGGCCGTGTGTTTTGGGTCATTGTCATGCTAGAATACCCATCCACGAACCATTTTCAATGCCCTGGCTGAGGGAAGGAGGTTCTCACCCAAGATTTGACGGTACATGGTCCCGTCCATCGTCCCTTTGATGCGGTGAAGTTGTCCTGTCCCCTTAGCAGAAAAACACCCCAAAAGCATAATGTTTCCACCTCCATGTTTGACGGTGGGGATGGTGTTCTTGGGGTCATAGGCAGCATTCCTCCTCCTCCAAACACGGCGAGTTGAGTTTATGCCAAAGAGCTGAATTTTGGTCTCATCTGACCACAACACTTTCACCCAGTTCTCCTCTGAATCATTCAGATGTTCATTGGCAAACTTCAGACGGCCCTGTATATGTGCTTTATTGAGCAGGGGGACCTTGCGGGCGCAGCAGGATTTCAGTCCTTCACGGTGTAGTGTGTTACCAATTGTTTTCTTGGTGACTATGGTCCCATCTTTTGTGTTTCTTCCATTTGCGAATAATCGCACCAACTGTTGTCACCTTCTCACCAAGCTGCTTGGCGATGGTCTTGTAGCCCATTCCAGCCTTGTGTAGGTCTACAATCTTGTCCCTGACATCCTTGGCGAGCTATTTGGTCTTGGCCATGGTGGAGAGTTTGGAATCTGATTGATTGATTGCTTCTGTGGACAGGTGTCTTTTATACAGGTAACAAACTGAGATTAGGAGCACTCCCTTTAAGAGTGTGCTCCTAATCTCAACTCGTTACCTGTATAAAAGACACCTGGGAGCCAGAAATCTTTCTGATTGAGAAGGGGTCAAATACTTATTTCCCTCGTTAAAATGCAAATCAATTTATAACATTTTTGACATGTGTTTTTCTGGATTTTGTTGTTGTTATTCTGTCTCTCACTGTTCAAATAAACCTACCATTCAAATTATAGACTGATCATTTCTTTGTCAGTGGGCAAACGTAAAAAATCAGCAGGGGATCAAACATATTTTTCCCTCACTGTATCTCAATTTTGTTTTTCTCTAAGTAAGCATTGTACAATTAAAGTTCAAATACACTGCATTTCAAACCGTCAGCTATAATCTAATGAATTCAGGGCTTGTGAAGTTATACCTAGGCTAAATATAAGCCATCCACAACCAATAAGACCCACTAATTATTTTATAAAAAATAGTTTAACCTGCTTTTTTGGGGGGCATTAATCACTGATCTGGCTTTCAAGTTGGTCTCTGAAAATGCATTTTTTTGTTACAAATTGACTAACTTATTGTATTAGGCATTAGGCTATAGAAAAATGAACACAGGTCTCATCAACAATCTCTCAAGTGTTAGTGATTAACCAGCTAATCTTTATATTTCAGGTTTAGCCAACTTGGATCTGTTTGCTAACAAGGTTGAACAGTTGAGTTGTTATGAACACACCATTCTGTCTGTCTCCAACTGTTTGAAAAGCATGTTAGCCTGTCCACTTTGTTCAGATGTTGAAATCAAGTGGCCTACCTTATTTCTCAGAATAAGAACGAGTTGCCAATTCCTTACAGTGCATTCGGAAAGTATTCAGACCCCTTCCCTTTTTCCATATATTCAGACACATTCAGTTGTTTCTATCTTTATCTATAATTGTTACTATGGTGTGAACGGGAAATACAATTGGTTTTGATTTGAAATAATACATTGAAGACAACGTTATTCAGAAAATATGACATATTGCAACCTAAAACAAACTGCAACCTTGTACTAAATGGTTTTTGAGTCATTATGTGAATTTCTGAAATCTACTATAGGTTAAGTGCACTTACGTTGTTTAATTTAAAGTGTGCAATTTGTGTCTAATGTGAAATTAATAAATGGTTTGTTGTCAATGCTTAGTTACCTGATCTAATATATTTTTTTAGAATAAAGAAAGTGCCAGAATTGTCAAGACAATAACTTATGTGTCCGTTTCTCTTTATTACTACAGGACGACTAGAATTAAATCTGAGGCCGGTAACATCAATAGTGAGGACTAACCCAGCCTGCCTCTCTCCTTCCACACTGAGTTTAAACCTACAGTCACTGGGTCCTGATTGTGACAGTGGAGCCCAGTTTGCACTGCAGGATCCAGAGATGGCATCAGTGAAGCTGGAAGACTGCAGTCAAACACTGAAGCTGAATGTCAACATTAAAGATGAAGAAGAGGAGGAGAAGATTGGGAAATCTGTTTCTCAGGGTAAGAGCAGGTTCTATCTAACTATGTTATTTTCATAAGTTAGACCTCCATAAGTTATCACCCAGTCTATTGCTAGGTTGAATTCTGTAATTCTGACATCACACATCCCTGAACAACTGGGCTATGACTGGGTTATTTCATGCTACTGAGACTTGCATGGTTTGACACCAGTATTGTCAGCATTTGTTTTATTCACTGGGCTATCTGGAGTGATCCGAGAGTAGACTAAAGAATGGACATTGACAAACTGCCAGTGTTTTAAAGTTCTATGAAATGAGTCTGTGTAGTTACTAACCCTTGTGATAGTGAGTGGAGGATGATATGGCTCATCATTTTCACTCCTTTTTGCCTTCGACTGTTGAATAGCTTTTAGGGCTGACCCCATTTAGTTGACTGGTCAATTGTTTGGTCAATAGATAGGCTGTTGGTCGACCAATATTTTTTTTTGTCAAGCAGTGGCAAATATACAGTACCAGTCAAAAGTTTGGACACACCTACTCATTCAAGGGTTTTTCTTAATTTTTACTATTTTCTACATTGTAGAATAAGAGTGAAGACATCTAAACTATGAAATAACACATATGGAATCATGTAGTAACCAAAACATTGTTAAACAAATCAAAATATATTTCAGATTTTAGAATCTTCAAAGTAGCCACCCTTTGCCTTGATGACAGCTTTGCCCACTCTTGGCATTCTCTCAACCAGCTTCACCTGGAATGCTTTTCCAACAGTCTTGAAGAAGTTCACACACATGCTGAGCACTTGTTGGCTGATTTTCCTTCACTCTGCGGTCCAACTCATCCCAAACCATCTCAATTGGTTGAGGTCGGTTGATTGTGGAGGCCAGGTCATCTGATGCAGCACTCCATCGCTCTCCTTCTTGGTCAAATAGCCCTTACACAGCCTGGAGGTGTGTTGGGTCATTGTGCTGTTGAAAAACAAATGATAATCCCACTAAGCGCAAACCAGATGGGATGGCGTATCGCTGCAGAATGCTGTGGTAGCCATGCTGGTTAAGTGTGCCTTGAATTCTAAATGAATCACCAGCAAAGCACCAGCACACCACCTCCTCCTCCATGCTTCACGGTGGGAACCACACACGTAGAGATCATCCGTTCACCTACTCTTCATCTCACAAAGACACTGCGGTTTAAACAAAAAATCTCAAATTTGGACACATCAGACCAAAGGACAGATTTCCACCGGTCTAATGTCCATTGCTCATGTTTTTGGGCCCAAGCAAGTCTCTTCATGTTGGTGTCCTTTAGTAGTGGTTTCTTGCAGCAATTCGACCATGAACGCCTGATTTACGCATTCTCCTATGCACAGTTGATGTTAAGATGTGTCTGTTACTTTAACTATGTGAAGCATTTATTTGGGCTACAATTTTTTTAATTACTACATGATTCCATATGTGTTGTTTCATAGTTGTGATGTCTTAACTATTATTATCCTATGTAGAAAATAGTAAAAATAAAGAAAACCTCTGGAATGAGTAGGTGTCCTAAAACCTTTGACTGGTACTGTATGTGAATTTGGGAAAATCTACTATAGGTTAAGTACCGGCACCTCAAATATCTAGTGCTTTAGTTCATGTTCCTCTTATAGAATGTTAGCTCAACAGTATTGTGGAGCTCCTGCACCTAAATATAAACAGTACCGGCTCCCAAAATGAGTACCGGCACCTATTTCAGTCCAAGTCAAGCACTGAATTAGATAATGTAACAAGAAGAAATATAATATATTTTTAGAAAATAAAGTGACAGAACTGTCAAGACAATTTTTTGTGTCTGTTTCTCATTGTTACGACAGGACGACTAGAATTAAATCTGAGGCCGGTAACATCAATAGTGAGGACAAACCCAGCCTGCCTCTCTCCTTCCACACTGAGTCCAAACCTACAGTCACTGGGTCCTGATTGTGACAGTGGAGCCCAGTTTGTACTGCAGGATCCAGAGATGGCATCAGTGAAGCTGGAAGACTGCAGTCAAACACTGGAGCTGAATGTCAACATTAAAGATGAAGAAGAGGAGGAGAAGATGGGGGAATCTGTTTCTCAGGGTAAGAGCAGGTTCTATCTAATTAAGTTTGTTGGACATGATTTGGAAAGGCACA
The DNA here is from genome assembly GCF_020615455.1 of Coregonus clupeaformis. Taxonomy (NCBI): domain Eukaryota; kingdom Metazoa; phylum Chordata; class Actinopteri; order Salmoniformes; family Salmonidae; genus Coregonus; species Coregonus clupeaformis. The sequence goes on from NW_025535064.1 coordinate 98,768, forward strand.
CACCTGTCTATATACAGTGCATTCGGAAAGTATTCAGACCCCTGGACTTTTTCCACATTTTGTCACGTTACAGCCTTAATGTAAAATTGATTTTTAAGTAGTTTTTTCCTCAATCTACTCACATTACCCCATAATGACAAAGCAAAACAGGTTTTAATCGATTGTTGCAAAAAACAACAACTGAACGATCACATTTACAAAATGTCTTTCTACTCTGTGAGTGGGAAGTGTCTAAACCAGAGGAGCAATCTAGATGAGGATCAAGAGGGCAATTAAAGTCCCCTGCCATTAGGACTTTACCAGGAATGGAGGCTATCAATAGAAATACATTCTCAAAGAATTTGGGATTATCATCATTAGGACCATAAACATTATCCAGATTAATATGCTCATTCAAAAGAGTTCCCTGTATCAAAATGTATCTACCAGCTGTATCAGTTATAATAGTATCCACTTGAAACGGAACAGATTAGTGAATTAAAACCATAACACCGTGAGAATGAGAGGAGAAACAGGATGCTACTACTTGCCCTTGTCATCTCCTGCATACTTTAAGTAGCTCATCCTTCAACAATTGAGTTTCTTGTAGGAACACAATAGATGAAGTTGTTTAAGCCTAGTAATAACCTGTTTTAAGTTTGGATAGTTTACAAACTCCACAGACAATCCACAAAGTACATTTAAGTTTTGCATTTGAGGGCATTTAACCAAAGATGTAAACATGGAATAAGCTATAGCATAAAGGCATATCTAAAATATGTTTAGGAACCACAAGGACCACATTAATATGTTGTAGTGAGGAAAATATGTAAAGAGCTGTTGAAACAAACATAGATATTTCCTAACAGTAAAACACTGAACCCCATTCCACTGTCTCCCTAACCGAGACACCCAACGCTTCCTCTCCCACCTCCCCCTAATCGTAGAGTGTAGCCTGGTGGACGACTGATCCATTAAAGAGAGCAGTCTAACCTAAGCGACGCTAAACAAAACAAAGTGTCTCCTGCCTTTTCTCGGCCATTACTTCTCACGAACAAAACAAAAGGCTTATCTTGCAAGATGTTGTGTGAAATATCACAACAAAAGGCCTATCTAGCAAGATGATATGTGAAATATCACGTAGTATTTGTTTGAAAAATAGCAAAGAATAGCTCCACCTAAAACAGTAACGCTAGTTAGTGAAGCCTGAGACTAACGTTAACGTTACAGGATGGACCGTCCAAAATAGTGGTAGATGATCCACAACACAGGGTCTGCTGCTAGTAGCTACCAAGTAACAATATGGCCCATACGTATAGCGTTAATGTAGTATACCATGATACGTTTATAAACCAAAAAAAGTATCAAAGATCAGAAATGAACAGCCTACGTGAGAAAAATAGATATCATTGAATATGTGCTACGTTACCCAAAGGCCCTTTGCACATGATGTTAGGCTTGCACCTGAGTGTCAATCATTTTAGTCCAATGATATGATCAAAAGGCCTCCATTCTTAAATGGATGAAGTTTGGAACCACCAATACTTTTTCTAGAGCTGGCTGCCCGGACAAACTAAGCAATGTCGGGAGAAGGGCCTTGGTCAGGGAGGTCACCAAGAAGCCTGTGGTCACTGAGTTCCTCTGGAGATGGGAGAACCTTCCAGAAGGACAGCCATCTCTGCAGCACTCCACCAATCAGGCCTTTATGGTAGAGTGGCTCGACGGAAGCCACTCCTCATGAAAAGGCACATGACTGCCCGCTGGGAGTTTGCCAAAAGACACCTAAAGGACTCTCAGACCATGAGAAACAAGATTCTCTGGTCTGATGAAACCAAGATTGAACTCTTTGGCCTGAATGCCAAGCGTCATGTCTGGAGGAATCCTGGCACCATCCCAACAGTGAAGCATGGTGGTGGCAGCATCATGCTGTGGGGATGGTTTTCAGTGGCAGGGACTGGGAGACTAGTCAGGATCGAGGGAAAGATGAACGGAGCAAAGTACAGAGAGACCTGAATATAGCTGTGTGGCGACACTCCCCATCTAACCTGACTGAGAGCTTGAGAGGATCTGCAGAGAAACTCCCCAAATACAGGTATGCCAAGCTTGTAGCGCCATACCCAAGAAGATTTGAGGCTGTAATCACTGCCAAAGGTGCTTCAACAAAGTACTGAGTAAAGTCTGAATACAGTTTTTTTATTTATTTATTTTTTTATTATTTTCGCAGAAATTGTGTCATAAAACGTAGCGGTCAAACAGAGAAATGCTTCCAATCATTTTTCATTTTTATTCAATTTAGAAACACTTAAAATAAGGGCTGTGTTTCGTGTAGGCTTACCCTGGCGTGACATATTCGTCTCTATTTCCTCTCAGATTATGAAACGCTAATTATCATCGAAGTAGACATCATGCAAAACAACAAATCACTGCAATCTCCTGCACGTCATCTCTAGCTGACACCTTTGCTAACAGGTATTGTGTCAATTTAAAACTTGCACAAGACAGTCATAGAATTAACCATTTAAATAAATGTAGCCTATTTATTCATTACTAAATTTAGCTAACATTATATAGTTAACCCAGAGATCCTTACATTTTTGACTCGATTCTGCAATTTTGTCCAGATCATCATGGCATTTGTAGTTCTTTATGATAGCCACATTAGCAGCTAATTACCATTTCATTTTTGTAGGGGTAAATACAGGCCAATATATTGATACTACATGAAGCTAGTGGGGTGTGGATGAGCTGAGACATGTGGTAAGATGGCGGACAAGAAAAAAGTGGAATGGGGGATGCACAAACCTTCTGGAAGATCTGATGAAGGAGAAGATGGTGGACATGGACAAAGGAGAAAAGTGGAATATGTTTTGAGTGAATATGGAATGGAAGATCACACAGAACTTTTAGAAGAGCTACAGGAGGAAAGTGAACGTGACGAGAGTGGGGATGAATTAACTGTGGCGAGGAACTCCGAGTTCGGGCCTCGTTCCGAGGATGATAAGGATGATTCTGGCCCAGTGGGAGTGAGATTTGTAGAGAGAATGGATCCATATGTGGTGTCAGGTTAGGTGGAGAAGAGGTTGGGGACTGTTGAAGGTAACTGAGTGGACTCGTGAACATTTATTGTTTCTCCTCTGTCCAGAGGGAGCGGGCGCTGCGGATTACGTGATTAGAGACAGGAATTGTGACTTGAATTGCTCTCCGGAACAGGGTGGCATTGATAGGAGTGATAGCGGGGTTAGGTTTAAGTGTTGAGGATGAGCAGTTGAAATGGAAGATTCCAGGTGTCTGTGACACCCTCCGTTTGGTGAGACGTAGATCCGGTGTAGAGCGTGGGGAAACAGAGAATACATTATCTGTCATGCTGGGTTTTGATGCATAGTCTCTGCCAGATACGATCAAGGTAGGAAGTGTCAGTTATCCCGTGAGCGATTCTGTTCTGTAAATACTACAGTGTTTTAGGGATGACGTTTATGGGCCTGTTGCAGCAGTGTGTAGGCGTGAGATGCCTAGATGTGACAAGTCTGCAGGAGGGCATGAGATGAAGAAATGTGTGGTATCGGTGGAGAAAGTTCTGTGTGTTAGTTGTGGGGGTGCTAACGGGCTGGAGATCTGAGGTGTCAGGTGAGAGAAAGGCAGATTGAGGTTGCCAGGGTTTCAGTAGTACAGAAAGTGTTGTATGCCAAAGCAGTGAAGAGACTGGTAGAGGAAGATGGGTACAGGGTGATGGATCTTGAGAGGATTCCTGTGAGTAGACCGAGACCAAGAGAGAGTGATGGGAAGAATATGTGCTTCAGTAAGGTGGGCTTTTTAGCATTTATAGCAATGGTTGTCAATTGTACTGCAGAAATGGATCGAAAGTCACAGAAAATAGAGGCTGTGGTGGCAGCATCAGAGAAGTACTTGGGATTGCGAGGATTTACTGCAGAACAGCTGCAGGGGGTGTTGAGTGGTAGTGGTCTGGCGTAGGACTAGATAGGGTTAAATAGTGGAATGGGGTGGTGGGTTTTTGTCGTGGAAAATTGCCACGAAGGGACTCAAAGTCAAACTTAAAAAATAATATTAATCTGGAGAGGTTCCAACAAACTTAAAAGCACCATAGAACACGTCGGTTGGGAGCTCTGCCGGGGAAGTCCCGTTAGTTGTCCTATATACTGCTTACACAGACAAGTTATATTTGCATGATTTTAGCTTTATTAATAATTAATTAATCGTTAACATTTGGTTCCTGCATGTGACCAACCAATACCTCACAAGGCTTCTTCTCTCCAAGCTGAGACCTTGAAACTGAGATATCCCTTTTGGATCCCATAACAATGTTCTGTGCGTACTGCCAATTGGTCTGAGGAGGTCAGTCATATGCACCAACCAAGAACATTTACCCTCACATTTTTTAGAGCAGGCTAATACTGCAATTTTGTATTAATTACCGTATCAATGAATTTAATGTATGTAGTCTGTGAATGACCTCACACACCAGTACAGTGGGTGGCGGTGTATGCACCTAAAAGTTGAATACGCTCCGCCAACCAAATCCCGAAGAAGAAGGATGGAGAATGTGAAAAAGGAGCAAAGTTTTAAATCTTATTATTGATGTTTGATGAAGAGGATCTACCACCCTATGTAAAGCTGGGATATATAATATACCCCATAAGAGAGTTTGTGTAAAACCTGATGCAATGCAAGAAATGTAAAAAGTTTGGCCACATGTCAAGTGTTTGCAGACGGAAGGAATATGTTATTGAAGAGCATGTGAATGTAAAATGTTGTAACTGTGGTGGGGGTCATATTCCTGAATTCCCAGAGTGCCCTGTTAGGGTGAAAGAGTTTAAGGTGTCAAGGATCAGGGCTGTACAGCAAATCTCCTATGTGGAGGCGGTGAAGAGAGTTATAGTAGCAAGAGGCCACAGTTCTGAAGAAGATATGGCGGTGGATGCACTGCAACCAGTTGCAAATGTTGTACGTCAATCAAGTGATCTGGATACACTTATTTTGAAGGTGGATTTTTTAGTATTTATAGCCACAGTTATTAATTTTACTGCACAATAAGTCCAAGAAGCTGGACATCATTATATCTGTAGCTGAGAAGTTTTTGGGCCTCCAAGACTTCACGGCAGAAGCCCTGCAAGGTCTACTGTTGCCAGAAAATGTTCCACCCTCACAGGATCCTTCTGAGCCTGTGTAGGGACCTGATTAGAACAGAAAAGCAGGCTGATTTAATTTAAATGTTGTTATTGATAGTTTGTATGATTTTTTAGAAATACTGTATACACTGAACAAACATATAAACGTAACATGTAAAATGTTGGTCCCATGTTTCATGAGGTGAAATAAAAGATCCCAGAAATGTTCCAGACACAAACGTATTTCTAAAATGTTGTGCACACATTTGTTTACATCCCTGTTAGTGAGCATTTCTCATTTGCCAACATAATCCATCCACCTGACAGGTGTGGCATATCATGAAGCTGATTAAATAGCATGATCATCATTACACAGGTGAACATTGTGCTGGGGACAAGAGTAGCTGAATAGGTTCTTGGCAGCATCTAATGGGGATCCCTAACAAATACAAAAATGCCACTCTAAAATGTGCAGTTTTTTCACACAACACAATGCCACAGATGTCTCAAGTTTTGAGGGAGCATGCAATTGGCATGCTGACAGCAGGAATGTCCACCAGAGCTGTTGCCAGAGAATGTTAGGTTCATTTCTCTACCATTAGCTGCCTCCAATGTTGTTTTAGAGAATTTTGCAGTATGCCCAACCAGCCTCACAACTGCTGACCACCGTGTATGGCGTTGTGTGGGCGTGCGGTTTGCTGATGTCAGTGTTGTGGTATCGGGGTTATGGTACAGTGGGGAAAAAAAGTATTTAGTCAGCCACCAATTGTGCAAGTTCTCCCACTTAAAAAGATGAGAGGCCTGTAATTTTCATCATAGCTACACGTCAACTATGACAGACGATTTTTTTCCTCCAGGAAATCATATTGTAGGATTTTTAATGAATTTATTTGCAAATTATGGTGGAAAATAAGTATTTGGTCAATAACAAAAGTTTCTCAATACTTTGTTATATACCCTTTGTTGGCAATGACACAGGTCAAACATTTTCTGTAATTCTTCTTGAGATCTTGAGACTGGCTAGGCCACTCCAGGACCTTGATATGTTTCTTACGAAGCCACTCCTTCGTTGCCCGGGCAGTGTGTTTGGGATCATTGTCATGCTGAAAGACCCAGCCACGTTTCATCTTCAATGCCCTTGCTGATGGAAGGAGGTTTTCACTCAAAATCTCACGATACATGTCCCCATTCATTCTTTCCTTTACACGGATCAGTCGTCCTGGTCCCTTTGCAGAAAAACAGCCCCAAAGCATGATGTTTCCACCCCCATGCTTCACAGTAGGTATGGTGTTCTTTGGCTGCAACTCAGCATTCTTTGTCCTCCAAACACGACGAGTTGAGTTTTTACCAAAAAGTTACATTTTGGTTTCATCTGACCATATGACATTCTCCCAATCCTCTTCTGGATCATCCAAATGCACTCTAGCAAACTTCAGACGGGCCTGAACATGTACTGGCTTAAGCAGGGGGACACGTCTGGCACTGCAGGATTTGAGTCCCTGGCGGCGTAGTGTGTTACTGATGGTAGGCTTTGTTACTTTGGTCCCAGCTCTCTGCAGGTCATTCACTAGGTCCCCCTGTTTGGTTCTGGGATTTTTGCTCACCGTTCTTGTGATCATTTTGACCCCACGGGGTGAGATCTTGCGTGGAGCCCCAGATCGAGGGAGATTATCAGTGGTCTTGTATGTCTTCCATTTCCTAATAATTGCTCCAACAGTTGATTGCTTCAAACCAAGCTGCTTACCTATTGCAGATTCAGTCTTCCCAGCCTGGTGCAGGTCTACAATTTTGTTTCTAGCGTCCTTTGATAGCTCTTTGGTCTTGGCCATAGTGGAGTTTGGAGTGTGACTGTTTGAGGATGTGGACAGGTGTGTTTTATACTGATAACAAGTTCAAACAGGTGCCATTAATACAGGTAACGAGTGGAGGACAGAGGAGCCTCTTAAAGAAGAAGTTACAGGTCTGTGAGAGCCAGAAATCTTGCTTGTTTGTAGGTGACCGAATACTTATTTTCCACCATAATTTGCAAATAAATTCATAAAAAATCCTAAAATGTGATATTCTGGGAAAAAAATCTCAATATGTCTGTCATAGTTGACGTGTACCTATGATGAAAATTACAGGCCTCTCTCATATTTTTAAGTGGGAGAACTTGCACAATTGGTGGCTGACTAAATACTTTCCCCCCCCGCTGTATGGCATGGCGTAAGCTACAGACAACTAATACAATTGCATTTTATCGATGGCAGTTTTTCTGGATTTCTTTGTTGTTATTCTGTCTCTCACTGTTCAAATAAACCTACCATTAAAATTATATACTGATAATGTCTTTGTCAGTGGACAAATGTACAAAATCAGCAGGGAATCAAATACTTTTTTCCCTCATTGTACATGGTTTGACACCAGTATTGCCAGCATTTGTTTTATTCACTGGGCTATCTAGAGTGATCAGAGAGTAGACTAAAGAACTGAAGTAGACAAACTGCCAATGTTTTAAAGTTCTATTAAATGAGTCTGTGTAGTTACGAACCCTTGTGATAGTGAGTGGAGGATGATATGGCTCATAAAGGCTTGCTCTTTGGGGTTTTTGGCTGGGTTTCTATAAAGCACTTTGTGACAACTTCTGATGTAAAAAGGGCTTCATAAAATACATTTGATTGACATGTATATCACACCAACTGACTGGTTCTTCTGATGTTGTTCACACAGGAGACCATGTTGAGACATTCAATACATCCAGAGAGCAACAGCAGGAAGATCACAGAGCTAAGAGGTCTCACCACTGCCCACATTGTGAGGCGAGTTTCTCAATTCTATCAAAGTTAAAAATACACCTACAAATACACACAGGAGAGAATCTGAATTCCCTGTACTGACTGTGGGAAGAATTTCACAATATCAAAGGCTCTGACAGTTCATCAGAGAGTGCACATAGGAGAGAAGCCTTACTCTTGCTCTGACTGTGGGGCAAGTTTCTCTCAACTGGGGCACTTAAAAACACATGAACGTATACATACAGGAGAGAAGCCTTACTCCTGTGGGACTGTTGCACAACAACTAGGCTAAGGGATTAAGCCAGGATATCTTGGTGATCCTGGCTCAATTGATCCGTAATCCGGTTGCACTAAAGATGGATAGGGGGCAGGAGGATATGTTATGGTATAAATTACCATGGAGATTTATTCTGTGGAGCTAGCCTGCTCCAGACCAGGCTAAATTCCAGGATCTATTTAATCTCATCCCTAATGTCAGTCAGCAGTCACCACAAATGGAAACCAATAGTTATTTCACTGCTCACTATACATTGTTATCACATATAACTAGACCCACTGTCATTATTTAAACGTTTGTGATCATTAATTTAAATGATTTTGGATAAAAAATGATTTTTAGATGATGTTGCTATCATTAGATAATTTACAGTTTCCCATAGACTATAAGGCTATATATAAAATGATAGAATATTAGGGCCACAGAGGGGAAAAAAACACAAGTCATAATATTGTAACCAGTTGTTTTAAAGGAGGACAGTTGTTAAAATGACAGATGTGGGGCATTTCGTTAAATTGTACTTCAGTATGGTTTCATAAACAAAGACATGCTGATGTGCCAGAATATTAAGTATCACATTGTCATAAGTATCAAAACTGTAAAAACAATATGTAGCTTTTCTGCAGAAAGAACCAGCCTCATAAATTTATGACTTTATCCTTTTTCTTCAGTGTGGCCCTAGTACTCTGTCATATAAACAAATACACATTCCATATGAATATAAAAACACAATGTGTAACATTATGTTCCTTTATTGAATAAGGACAAAACAAAGCAGGTAAACCATCAGCTCCTTTCGAAACTGAAGTCACAGTGACTCTACAAGATGGAAAGCACAGAATCCAAGCATATTATACAAAATGATACATACACATTCAAAGGTCTGTATATAACACACCCTGCATGTCTGCACACTAAAATAAATGCAGGACAAATCCATACACATCAACTGAACAGACAAATGAATGGATGCAGTAGCCTCCCTGCAGCCTTGTATTACACACAGTATACCGCACAAACATCATAAGAGGCCAAATTCGTAAAAAAACGAACCCAAAAAAACCCAAATTCCTCTGCCACCGCAGGACATATTTAACCAAAATTGAAAGCACACATACTAACTAAAATAATTCAACACATATTGGTCCCTCAGCAGGCGACCACTGTCGTCATCAGGGAAGATTGCCGGATTGTCCCAGTCCATGGCTGGTGGCACTCTGGGGGCCCTCTCCTTCCTCAGGCAGGCCACATTGTGGAGGACAGCACAAGCCACAGTAATATCACATGCCCTAACAGGGCTGACCCTTAATTTGTGAAGGCAGTGAAAGCGTGCCTTCAGGAGGCCAAAGGTCATTTCAACTCTGGCCCTGGTCCTGGCATGGGCATGGTTGTAGGCCTGCTGTGCTTCCTGGGGGTCTGTGAAAGGTGTCAGGAGAAAAGGCTGGCAGCCATACCCCCTGTCTCCCAGCAACACACCAGAGAATTCACCTGTCAACACAAAATCTCATCATTACTACCTCATAAACACAGTGATATTCTTGACACAGCCATGATGGTTATAAATAGGGGTTGTGTGGCTTACCTTGTGATAGGCACTGATAGATTTCAGAGGCCCGAAAGATTCTGGAGTCATGGACTGAGCCAGGCCATTTTGCCACAACATTGCTGATCACACAGTCAGCATTGCAGACCATCTGAAATCATAAGATGAGGAATATTACACCAATCAATGCACATCACTGGCAATGCAGAGTGTTCGTCAATGGACAATATCAAAAAGTTATGTTCACCTGAACATTAATGCTGTGAAAGGATTTCCTATTCACAAAATCGGCCTCATGGGCACCTGAGGGGGCTTTTATCCTTATGTGTGTGCAGTCCACTGCACCAATGACATTGGGGAAACCTGTCACACAAAGTAATGAGTATCCTACTATGTGTTAACAGTTGTCCTGTAATTTGTAGATCCTCTTACCTGCAATCCTATAGAACTCCTCTTTGATGTCACAGAGTCTTCTGTGGCCAGGGAAGGAGATGAAGACATCTGCTAATGCTTTGATAGCCAGACACACACTCCTTATTGTGCGGCAAATTGTGGCCTTGTTCAGCTGTTCTGCATCCCCCACTGAGTACAGGAAGGCTCCACTAGCAAAAAAGCGCAAGGCCACACAAACCATTTGCTCCACACTCAGTGCATGGCTCCGTGCAGTGCGGTGCTTAATCCTGGGACCCAGTAGTCTGCATAGATACCTGATGCCATCTGCAGAAAACCTGTATCTTTCATATAGATGGTCATCAGGGAAGGCCAGTGGGTCCAACCGGTCCCTGAAGACCCTTTCTCACCTGAAGGCTCTCCTCAGCACAAGTGCTTCTTCATCCACCACATCTCGCACGAATGGGCATGCCATTGTCAGAGCAGAAAGGAACACACAATTTTGGGCCTTCATATAGGCTAGTGGCCACACCTGGTGCTGGGGGGGTGGGCAAAAGAGGGCGATGCCTTATAACGATGACTTGGTTGTACTGATTGCTGGGAAAATAAAAAAAACCTTAGAAAGATGCCACCGTCCTGTGTGCTCACAATAAGAGCTCATATGTCATGGCTCACTTGACTTTACGAGAATATACCTAATTTTTATTTTGAGCTGTGTCATCTTCTTGGAGCTGGGGGAGGAAAGAAAAATAATGATTAATACATTTGTGTTACAGTTAGCATACAGTGTACATTGAAGGCATATCTCACCTCCCTCTCAAGTTTTTTTATTTCAAGGTCCAGTTTCCTAATTGTCCTCTTTTTTATTTCGGACTCCAGTGCAAGATTTTCCATCTTTTTCTTCTTGTACTGAATGTCTATGTCTGCCAGTTCTATTTGGCGCCGGAGGTGGTTGCCATACAACTTTCTGATAGCTTGTGAGCTCTGTGAACACAATACAATTAGCGCAGCTGGAATTTGGCAGGATGTGGTGTCCTTTTATTAATACGCACTATGTTGCCAGGCTGGTTTTCCCACTGTATAGCATCTGGGTCCTGTAAAAGAAATTAGATTTTTTGATTTTGATGAGGACTCCTCACCATTGTAGAGTAAATAGTACTTTCACAGTCTTAACATGATACCTCATGCCTTCTGGAATCCAGAGAGATGGTCTCCTCCTCATCATCGTCTCCATCATGTGCTGTTGCTGCTGCACTGGGGCCTTCACCCTATCACATTTAATCGGATTCATATTGAAGCTAGTAGACAAGACATGCCAGGCCTACAGTATGCCTTTGATGGAGTACTCACTGGATCAGCATCGTCTGGTGCTTGTGCTGGTGGCTCTAACAGGAACACAGTGCTGCCAGACACTGCAAGGCAATAGGTAAACCAAAGTCAGACAGTCCAAATTGATTCAATATGAATGTGGTTGTATCCCATGTAGAGATGGAAGGACATACCTTGAATGAAGCGGGTGGCATCTTGGGAGGAACCTATGCTCGTCTCTTTCCCCCCAGGGATCCCCTCTAAGACGGGCCTGCCTTTATTTAGCTCCAAGGCCATGTCCTCTGCTGGGGTAAGGTCAGCCTTTGGTGACCCACCACCCGTGCCTTGTCTGTGGGTATTCTTTTTCACTGCTAAAACAGTACAGACAATGTGTGAGCAGGCACCTTCTGGGTACAATATATGCTTGTGCTTTGTTAAATATTAGTCAGGGACCATACCATTCTGCAGAATGTTCTTGTATTTGATTTTGACCTGCTGCCATGTCCGTTTTGGCCCGTTCATGTTTAATCTACACACACACACACACACACACACACACACACATTTAATGGAGTCACACTGCAAAAAATTACTTGGTATTTTTGTCTTGTTTTCAGTAAAAATATCAAAAAATGTATCATAGCTTTATACAGTGTGATGGAGTTACTTTACACAATTTCACTCATATCTGCAGTGCATTTCAATTAAAAATTTAACCGTTTCATAATTACAGTACAACTGCATTTTTGGAGATGTGAATTAAATATTTGAATTGTAATTGTGATGTTTCAGCGGAGCGGTGAGTGTGTAATTGTGCACTACTTACGCATTCAGGCGGTCTGCAATACTTTGCCACGCTTTTTCTCTTTGCTTTATCACTGTGGCGGTGTTGCCTTTCTTCTTAATTATATCTTTTACCTCCTCGTATGCCTCCATGAGGATTTGTGCTTCCGACGGGGAAAAGTACGCGGCTCTAGTTGCCATGGTAAATCAGTTAATCTGTGATCTGTGGCGGGGTCTATTTGAGTGAGCCGTGAGCGCGCACCTATCCAGGATTGGTTTCACCTGGCTTAATGAATCCGTGTCTGCTCATCCTGGCTTGGTCTTTGTGCAACCAATTAAGCCTGGACGCACATGTTTTGGCTTCATTGAGCTCAGCTGAGTCATTTATCCCGGATGTCTTAATTCTACTTTTGTGCAACAGGCCCCTGCTCTGACTGTGTAAAATGCTTCACAACATCAACTAAGCTAAGACTTCATCAGAGAACACACACAGGAGAGAAGCCTTACTCCTGCTCTGACTGTGGGAAGGGTTTCTCTCAGCAGGAAAGCTTGAAATCACACAAACGGATACACACAGGAGAGAAGCCTTACTCCTGCTCTGACTGTGGGAAGAGTTTCTCTCGACTGGGCCCCTTAAAAACACATGAACGTATACATACAGGAGAGAAGCCTTACTCCTGCTCTGACTGTGTAAAATGCTTCACAACATCAACTAAGCTAAGACTTCATCAGAGAACACACACAGGAGAGAAGCCTTACTCCTGCTCTGACTGTGGGGCAAGTTTCTCTCAACTGGGCTACTTAAAAACACATGAACGTATACATACAGGAGAGAAGCCTTACTCCTGCTCTGACTGTGTAAAATGCTTCACAACATCAACTAAGCTAAGACTTCATCAGAGAACACACACAGGAGAGAAGCCTTACTCCTGCTCTGACTGTGGGTTAAATTTCTCTCAATCTGGCCAATTAATAATACATGAACGTATACACACAGGAGAGAAGCTGTCTGTGAGATGAGATTCTACATATCTGGCAATTTAAAAAGACACCAACGTATACATAAGAAGTGGTAGTGGATTGGATACACTCTATTGTAATCCTATTGTTTCTCACTGTGAGAGAACTGTGCAGAGGAACGGGAAAGTTGTAGAATGTTAGAATCTCTTTACCGATCAGTGTGCACCTTGTCAGTTTTGCAGTGCTTAGATAGCTCCTACTGTAAAGATATTGAGAGGACTAGGGTATTGAGGAAACCACGAGTACATGCATCCATGCCGTGTGTCAGCATTGCAGGATGGTGGTGGTGGTGTGGGGTGTGTTTTCATGGCAGACATTGGGCCCCTTGATAAAAGTGGAGCAACGTTTGAATGCCACAGGATATCTAAAAATCATTGTCAATCAGGTGCATCCCTTCATGGCAGAAGTTATCCATCTGCAAATAGATTTTTTCAGCTGGATTATGCCCCATGCCACAAGGCTTGTCCAGGAATGGTTCCACGAACATGACAGTTAATTCAGGTTACTGCAGTGGCCTTCCAAGGCACCAGATCTCAAATCCAATTGTGCATCTGTTGTAGGAGATGGAACGAGCTAATCTGAGTAGAAATCCACTGCCAGAGAACTTGACACAACTGTGGGAAGCATTGCAGTCAACATGGGCCAGCATCCCTGTGGAACGCTTTCAACACCTTGTAGAGTCCATGCCCCGACGAATTAAGGCTGTTCTGATGACAAAGACTATCAGCTGTTCAGAAATGACCGGTCCAGAGAGGGGATGTGAGGTGGGGGTGTGGCTATGTATGTGAATCACAGTATGCAGGCAAAGAGAAGAATAACTGACCTAGAGAAAGAAGAGTTTGAGTGTCTTCAGCTCCGTCCTAAACAACACCCCAGCTCAGTTTCATCTCTGGTAGTGGAGTGCTCTAACATCCACCATGGGCACATGACAAAACACTGCAGCAGAACACTGTGGATTATCTCATAATCACTGTCCATGTGATCAGGATGTCCTCTCCCCAAATGGGTCTCATCCTGTGTGGGGACTTTAATCACATGCCCATCAAGATGCTGACAAACTCCCATCCAGACATGAAACAAGTGGCCAAAGACAAGACCACAGAGGGGACTCCATCCTAGATCTGATTAACACAACCCACTGTACTTGCTCCTCTCAGATCCAGTGATCACAAATGTCTGCTGTTCTCTCCAAACACAACATCAGGAGGGAGAAGCGAGGTGCAGTGGAAAAAAGGACATCTGGTAACCCAGAACAGAAAGGAGACCTTTGCACAATGTATGGCCAGTACTGACTGGTCTACCATATATGAGGTGGAGAGCATCGATGCAAAGGTGGAGACGTTCAACTCCTGCATTCAAACTGCACTTGATGTATGCATGCCAATAAGAAATAAGAAAACAACAACACTGGACAAGCCCTGGATGACTGAAAGAATAAAGGCTGCCATCAGGAAAATACAGAATATTTTCAACAGATGGGGAGAAACAATGACATGGAGAAAATACAGAAACACAGTGCAAATGATTTATCAAGGAAGCAAAGACAAGCTACTACAAAACTGAAATCCAGGACCTAAAGAAGAAAAACCCTAAGGAGTGGTGGGACTTCATTAACAATGGACTGGGACCAAAGAAAACATCAGGAGGGAGAATACAGGTCGAGGGAATTGAAGACGACAACGTGGCTGATGTTTTGAATGGCTTCTTTGCTGAGGCATGGACAAGCACCACACCTCTTGCCATCTTCCCCCTGCCCATGCCTACAAGGCAGGTTGAGCTGTGCAGCATTGGCCAGTTAAAGCAAGCTCTGACCAGACTCAGAGCACGTAAAGCATGTGGGCCTGATGGCATTCCAGCCTGGCTACTAAAGAGCATGCAGAAGATCTAGCCCCTGTCATCAAACACATTGTTAAAACTGTCCCCTGCCAGTAGGAGGTGTTATCTGAGTGCACGATTCAGTATGACTACCTCCCAAAGTCCAGCACTACTACCGCCCTTGTGAAAGCCACATACTCTTGGCTGACAGCTACAGACTCCATAAAACCAACAATGGTGGGTGTGTTACTTGCTGATGTGTCCAAAGCCTTTGATCGAGTAGATCACGCAAAGTTCCTGCAACATCTGTCTGACATTGAACTGTGTCCAAGGTTACTAGCCTGGCTCCACAGCTACACCACCGAAAGAGGGCAGAGGGTGATGGCAACTGGCACATTTAGCCCTTGGTCAGAGGACCATCCACAACCTACACCACTAATCCTAGGAGGACAGGAAGTACCAGTGGTAACAACAACCAAGTATCTTGGTTTTCATCTAGACTCTAACCTCAGTGGTGACACGTGGAGCAGCCAGTGAGAATGGCCTCGATACGCCTTTTTGACTGTTTTTGCCAGTAATGTCCTACTGAAGATCTGGTCACAGTCTATACTATACTGGCCAGGCCTTGTCTGGAATACAGTGGAGTGCTGTTAGTTGGATGCAGTAAAAAGCAGCAGGCCCAACTAGACAGGGTGCAGAGGAGGGCCTTGAGGATCATCTCCAGAGGTGGAGCAGTCCAACCACAGCTCCCGTCACTGCAGAGCAGGCGAGAACAGGCTGCAGTGCACCTGGTGAAGGACATGCACACTCTTGACCATCCACTGAATGACCTGCTCCCTCCAAGAAGAGGTAACTGCACCACCAGGCTCCTGTGAAACAGCCACAAACTGTCCTGTATAACTGCCCGTACAAACCGCCTGCGAAACGCCACTCTACCCACTGCTTTTTTTTAAATCACATTTTAATATTTCAACTTCCATCATGAAACATGTCCTGTAATGTTTCAAATGTTCTGTATTCTACTTATGTCACGTACTGTGTTATGTATTTAACAGGTAGCCTAGCGGTTAAGAGTGTTGCGCCAGTAACTGAAAGGTCACTGGTTTGAATCCCGAGCCAACTAGGTCAAAAATCTGTCATTCTGGCCTTGAGCAAGGCAATTAACCCCAATTGGTCCTATAAGTCGCTCTGGATAAGAGCATCTGCTAAATTACAAATATGTAATGAAAAATCATGTTTGTACATTAATTTGTGCTGGGCAACCTCTTCTTCTCTTGTGCATAAATATAACAAAGTGTTTACAGTGAAATAGTTAGTCTATACAGTGCATTCTGAAAGCTTTCAGACCCCTTGAAATAAGTTACAGCCTTATTGTAAAAAAATTTTTTTTTTTTTTTTTTTTTTTACAAACAACAACAACTCCCTCATCAATCTACACACAATACCCCATAATGACAAAGCGGAAACAGGTTTAGACATTTTTGCAAATGTATTAGAAATAAAAAACAGATACCTTATTTACATAAGTATTCCAGACCCTTTGCTATGAATCTCAAAATTTTGCTCAGGTGCATCCTGTTTCCATTGATCTTCCTTGAGATGTTTCTACAACTTGATTGGAGTCCACCTGAGTTAAATTCAATTGATTGGACATGGTTTGAAAAGGCACACACCTGTCTATATAACATCCCACAGTTGACATTGCATGTCAGAGCAAAAACCAAGCCATGAGGTCGAAGGAATTGTCCGTAGAGTTCCGAGACAGGATTGTGTCGAGGCACAGATCTGGGGAAGGGTACCAAACAATTTCTGCAGCATTGAAGGTCCCCAAGAACACCGTGGCCTCCTCCATTCTTAAATGGAAGAAGTTTGGAATCGCCAAGATTCTTCCTAGAGCTGTCCGCCTGGCCAACTGCGCAATCGGGGGAGAAGGGCCTTGGTCAGGGAGGTGACCAAGAACCAGATGATCACTTTGACAGAGCTCCAGAGTTCAGCCCGCTTTAAGTTTGCCAAGAGGCACCTAAAGGACTCTGACCATGAGAAACAAGATTCTCTGGTCTGTTGTTACCAAGATTGAACTCTTTGGCCTGAATACCAAGCGTCACGTCTGGAGGAAACCTGGCACCATGCCTACGGTGAAGCATGGTCGTGGCAGTATCATGCTGTGTGGATGTTTTTCAGAGGCAGGGACTGGGAGACTAGTCAGGATCGAGGGAATAATGAACGGAGCAAAGTACATAGAGATCCTTGATGAAAACCTGCTCCAGAGCGCTCAGGACTTCAGACTGGGACGAAGGTTCACCTGGCCCAGCCAGAGCCCAGACTTGAACCTGATTGAATAATTCTGGAGAGACCAGAAAATAGCTGTGCAGCAACGCTCCCCATCCAACCTGATAGAGTTTGAGAGGATCTGCAGAGAAGAATGGATGAAACTCCACAAATACAGGTGTGCCAAGCTTGTAGCGTCATACCCAAGAAGACTTGATGCTGTAATCGCTGCCAAAGGTGCTTCAAGAAAGTACTGAGTAAAGGGTCTGAATACTTAAAAAATGTAAATTTGATATTTCCGTTTTTTATTAATAAATTAGGAAAAACGTCTAAAAACCTGTCTTTTGCTTTGACATTATGGGGTATTGTGTGTAGATTGTTGAGGGGAAAAACTATTTAACCAATTTTAGAATATGGCTGTAACGTAATAAAATGTGGAAAAAGTCAAGGGGTCTGAATACTTTCAGATTGCACTGTATATAGCCAAGCTACCATTGACTAGGTATTGGCACCCCATGTATATAGCCAAGCTATCATTGACTAGGTATTGGCACCCCATGTATATATCCAAGCTATCATTGACTAGGTATTGGCACCCCATGTATATAGCCAAGCTACCATTGCTCATCATGTATTAATTCCTCGTGCTACAATCTTCTTTCCTATTATTATAATTGTTGTATTGTGTTCTCCATTGTTGGTCAACATTTCACTGTTAGTCTACACCTGTTGTTTATCAAATGTGACAATTAAAATGAAATGACTACGTATTTAGTTAATTGTCTTCTAAAACTATACTGAAAATATATAGAAACTTGACATGTAAAGTGTTGGTCCCATGTTTCATGAGCTGAAATAAAAGTTCAATCAATCCACCTGAGAGTTGTGGCATATCAAGAAGCTGATTAAACAGCATGATCATTACACAGGTGCACCTTGTGCTGGGTACAATAAAAGGCCACTCTGAAATGTGCAGTTTTGTCACACAACACAATGCCACAGATGTCTACATTTTGAGGGAGTGCGCAATTGGCATGCTGACTGCAGGAATGTTCACCAGAGCCGTTGCCAGAGAATTGAATGTACATTTCTCTACCGAGAATTTGGCAGAACGTCCAACTGGCTTCACAGCCACAGACCACGTGTAACCGTGCAAGCCCAGGACCTCCACATCTGGCTTCTTCACCTGCAGGATCATCTGAGACCAGCCACCCGGACAGCTGATGAAACTGAGGAGTATTTATATCTGTAATAAAGCCCTTTAGTGGGGGAAAATCATTCATATTGGCTGATGGGTGGGCCCCTGTCATGTGAAATCCATAGATCAGGGCCTAATGAATGTATTTCAATTGTCTGATTTCCTTATATGAACTGTACCCCAGTAAAATTGTTGAATGTTGTGTTTATATTTTTGTTCAGTTAGTTCAAATCTTACAAAACAACTGATGATGATTATGTTTGGAAAACTGCATTGATCTGCCAATGAAAAATAACATTAGTGCATGAATTTGTACTGGTCAACCTCTCCTTCTCTTTTGTATTCAGTTCTTCCATATTAGATCTGACAGTATGAATGGTTCTTATGGTTGTATTCAGTTCTTCCATATTAGATCTGACAGTATGAATGGTTCTTGTGGTTTTATTCAGTTCTTCCATATTAAATCTGACAGGATTTGTTTTGGTATGACCACAGTCAGGAGTTTTCTCTGACCCTGTGATCTCACCAGGACAGAACCACATGTGTCTATCTCACTCCAGCCCAGAATGTGGCAGTGATGCACCTTTAATGTTGGTCTGAACACCACCAATAAACACCATAGAAGAAGAATGCATGCTTAGCAACAACCAAGTGGACATGCAGCTTCTGTCTATTATATGGAACAGATTGGCTCTGTGTTGGTCAAACTCTTCTCTTCTCTATATTAAATACAACAAAACGATGTTTTAAGTGAAATATTTAGTGTTTGTCTGAAGCTGGAAGAAATACCTGAAATGAGCATCACAAAGATAGATTTGACCTATGCACTAACAAGCTTTTTTCAATATACGCAGCTTTGTCACCAGCTGCAGTACTGTAGCTTTATTAATCTACTGTACTTCAACATGTACTCACATTTGATGGATTGATTAGGATTCAACCATGTCTTAAACTGCTACCTAGCAAGTTACAAGCCACAACACAGATGTAAAGTTGCTGTAGAACTGTTTCATGGGGTGTGAAAATATATGTAATCAAAACTACTGGATATCTTTAGAAGGAAAATTGTTCTTACAATTTGAAAATGTGGGATAGTTTTTGTAGGTCGGCAAGATAAAAACGACATTTAATCTCTATTAAAGATTTAAGCTTGCAAAATGTAAAGGGTGTGTAGACTTTCACTGTGACTGTATACGCACCATTGACTTGCAATGGATTTGTGTCACAAAAAGTAAAAAGTTAGCAGTTATAACAATAGTAAGATAAACAATATATGCCCAGGACTATATTGAGGGACAGACTGTTGAAATGCCCAGTTGATTATGTAAACAGTCTTTTAGAACTCTGGCATTGATGGTCCATCTGAGGGTGAGTCATTGATATGAATGCTCAGAGTAAAAGAGCTGTGAACTCACCTGTGATGGCCCACGTCTACCACAACCTTTCCTATTGTGTTTGTAAGCACCACAGCATTTTAGGCAGCCATTGTTCAAAATGTGTTCATACATACAGTACAATGGGAGGGCGTGTGGAAGGAACAGGGGAGAACCAGGAGTTTGATATCTGACTTCTATTTAGGACTGGGATCCCTCTGTGGGCCGGCCTTTTCAGAATATCTCTCGATTCTCTTTTAAACATGCTAGAAACCTAAAGGACAGCCTAGTAAGAGCAGATGAATATGTTCCCCCTCAGCATTTCCTATCCACCCTCCCCTCAAATCATTGTGAGAACTGTAATGTGATGACCAAGGGGGATTTCTTTCTTCACCCTCATACTGGAAATAAAATGTATGTCCTGGGTAGAATTTCCTGTAAAACAAAATGTGTGGTATATTTCCTGATGTGCCCATGTGGCTATTATTATGTTGGAAAGTCTAAGAGAAAATTGAAAGCTGAAAGAGCAACATCAGAACTGGTGACTAGAAATCCCCTGTAGCCAGAAGCTTTAATGTGGTCGGTTATGTTGTGTGCCAACTTGAGGTTCAAGGGCTTAGAAGTTGTACAGCCAATTTAAGACAGGAGGTGATGGAGAATAATTGTTGTTACAGAGAGAGACATATTATATCCATGACTTACACACAGAGAGAGGCATATTATATCCATGACTTACAAACAGAGAGAGAGATATTATATCCATGACTTACAAACAGAGAGAGACATATTATATCCATGACTTACACACAGAGAGAGACATATTATATCCATGACTTACAAACAGAGAGAGGCATATTATATCCATGACTTACAAACAGAGAGAGACATATTATATCCATGACTTACAAACAGAGAGAGACTTATTATATCCATGACTTACAAACAGAGAGAGACATATTATATCCATGACTTACAAACAGAGAGAGACATATTATATCCATGACTTACAAACAGAGAGATACATATTATATCCATGACTTACACACAGAGAGAGACATATTATATCCATGACTTACAAACAGAGAGAGGCATATTATATCCATGACTTACACACAGAGAGACATATTATATCCATGACTTACAAACAGAGAGAGACATATTATATCCATGACTTACAAACAGAGAGAGACATATTATATCCATGACTTACACACAGAGAGAGACATATTATATCCATGACTTACAAACAGAGAGAGACATATTATATCCATGACTTACAAACAGAGAGAGACATATTATATCCATTACTTACATACTTATCTGACACCATAAAGATGATTAAAATATGCAAGCAAGCATTAGGCAATGAGTTGATGTTGACTAGCAAGAATTGGTCTGATAGTGGAATACTAAAGGTAAATAGATTTAATGACATTGTAAAATTAACGATTTACTTACATTTCTTAAATTTTTAGAGGAACTTGGGTTATGTGCCTTGCTCAAGGGCACATCGACAGATTTTTCACCTAGTCGGCTCGGGGATTCGAACCAGCAACCTTTCAGTTACCTTCCGCCCAATGCGTAAAGCCTGAGTTACAAGTAAATACTGACATTAACAAAACATGAAGTATCTAAACATGATCAGACAGGAAGAGAAAGACAGAGAATCCATAGCTTGTGTCATGGCCCATAGCTCATGAGATAGAGAGAATCCATAGCTTGTGTCGTGGTCCACAGCTCATGGGATAGAGAGAATCCATAGCTTGTGTCGTGGCCCACAGCTCATGGGAGAGGGGTAGAGAGAAAGACGGTGTACACTGAGTGTATTAAACATTAGGAACACCTGCTTCTTTCCCTGCCATAGACTGACCAGGTGAAAGCTATGATCCCTTATCGATGACTCTTGTTAAATCCACTTCAGTGTAGATGAAGGGGAGGAGACGGGTTAAATAAGGATTTTTTGTGTATGTGTTTCATTCAGAGGGTGAATGGGCAAAACAAAATATGTAATTACCTTTGAACAGGGTATGGTAGTAGGTACCATACACACCCATTTTAGTGTGTCAAGAACTGCAACACAGTTTCCCGCAGTTTCAACAGTTTCCCGTGGGTATCAAGAATGGTCCACCACCAAAAGGACATCCAGCCAACTTGACTGGGTAAGCATTGGAGTCAACATGGGCCAGCATCCCTGTGGAAGGCTTTCGACACCTTGTAGAGTCCGTACACTGACAAAGTTAGGCTTTTCTGAGGGCAGAAGGGGGTGCAACTCAATATTAGGAAGGTGTTCCTAATGTTTTGTACACTCAGTATATTTCTCACCACAGCAGGTCAAGAACAAAAGAGAAAGACACATTGAAGCTTAGACCCTTTTAGAATCATTTGACCATGTTTGGATTCAAAATAGGAGTTGTTGATCAATAACATTACTGTTGAGTTAACGTCCAATCAGATATCAGGCCTACAGTATGTTATCACAACAGGAGCTCAGAGGTGTGACAGAATGGGGGATGGTGAGATAATGCATAATTCAGAATGGGGGATGGTGAGATAATGCATAATTCATAATGGGGGATGGTGAGATAATGCATCATTCAGAATGGGGGATGGTGAGATAATGCATCATTCAGAATGGGGGATGGTGAGATAATGCAGCATTCAGAATGGGGGATGGTGAGATAATGCATCATTCAGAATGGGGATGGTGAGATAATGCATCATTCAGAATGGGGGATGGTGAGATAATGCAGCATTCAGAATAGGGGGATGTGGGGAGCAACACAGAGAAGGCTGAATTCCTGAGAAGACAGTAAAACCTTTGGGTTGATAAAAGAGAAGTCTGGGGTTGGGCCTGCCACTATAGTACTATCTACATCTAGGAGTTATCTCCAAAAGTAAGACCTCCATAAGTTCATTCTGACACCCCTGAAGAACTCAACACAACAAAGCTTGTTTTATCGTTGTGCATGAAAAGTTGTTATAGAACTGTTTTGACTATAAAATAGATGTTATTTCATGCTACTGAGACTTGCATGGATGACACCAGTATTGTCAGCATTTGTTTTATTAACTGGGCTATCTGGAGTGATCAGAGAGTAGATGGGTATCGTGGGGATACCGTGGGTATCAAGAACGGTCCACCACCAAAAGGACATCCAGCTTTCGACACCTTGTAGAGTCCATGCTCTGACAAAGTTAGGCTTTTCTGAGGGCAGAAGGGGGTGCAACTCAATATTAGGAAGGTGTTCCTAATGTTTTGTTCACTCAGTATATATCTCACCACAGCAGGTCAAGAACAAAAGAGAAAGACACATTGAAGCTAAGACCCTTTTAGAACCATTTGACCATGTTTGGATTCAAAATCGGAGTTGTTGATCAATAGCATTACTGTTGAGTTAACTTCCAATCAGATATCAGACCTACAGTATGTTATCACAACAGAAGCTCAGAGGTGTGACAGAATGGGGGATGTTGAGATAATGCATCATTCAGAAAGGGGGATGGTGAGATAATGCATCATTCGGAATGGGGGATGGTGAGATAATGCATCATTCAGAATAGGGGGATGTGGGGAGCAACACAGAGAAGGCTGAATTCCTGAGAAGACAGTAAAACCTTTGGGTTGATAAAAGAGAAGTCTGGGGTTGGGCCCGCCACTATAGTACTATCTACATCTAGGAGTTATCTCCAAAAGTAAGACCTCCATAAGTTAATTCTGTCATTCTGACACCCCTGAAGAACTCAACACAACAAAGCTTGTTTTATCGTTGTGCATGAAAAGTTGTTATAGAACTGTTTTGACGATAAAATAGATGTTATTTCATGCTACTGAGACTTGCATGGATGACACCAGTATTGTCAGCATTTGTTTTATTAACTGGGCTATCTGGAGTGATCAGAGAGTAGACTAAAGAAGTGAAGTACACATACTGCCAGTGTTTTGAAGTTCTATGAAATTAGTCTGTGTAGTTGCCAGGGTTGGTGTCAATTCCATTTAAATTCCAGTCAATTCAGGAAGTACACTGTCATTCTAATTCCAATTCTCTTCAATGTTTTTCAATCAGGAAAATTGGTTTACTGGAAACACCTTTCCTCTTTTGACCTCACCCTTTCCCAGTCCCCTCCCACTGCTTGACCCCATCTTCACTAGAGGCTGTTCTCCTACTAGTCTCACTGCAACCCCCCTCCAAGTCTCTGATCCCTACTTTGTTTCCTTTTACCTCCATCTCTCCTCCAACCTACCCACTCAGCCCTAACCCAGATGGTCATGCTCCTCCCACTCAGCCCTAACCCAGATGGTCATGCTCCTCCCACTCAGCCCCTAACCCAGATGGTCATGCTCCTCCCACTCAGCCCTAACCCAGATGGTCATGCTCCTCCCACTCAGCCCTAACCCAGATGGTCATGCTCCTCCCACTCAGCCCTAACCCAGATGGTCATGCTCCTCCCACTCAGCCCTAACCCAGATGGTCATGCTCCTCCCACTCAGCCCTAACCCAGATGGTCATGCTCCTCCCACTCAGCCCTAACCCAGATGGTAATGCACCGCCGCAATCTTCGCTCTCTCTCTCCCGCTTCTCTCCCCTATTTTATCCTATCCTCTCTCATGACTCTGACTTTGCCTCCTGGACCCTACTCTACTCCCTTTCTGCACCCTAGAAAATGTAATTGATACGATTGTGATGCGTTGTTGTCTCACCTAGCTATCTTAAGATGAATGTACTATTGTAAGTCACTCTGGATAAGAGTGTCTGCTGAATTAGTCAAATTTAAAAATGTGAATTGATATGGAATTGACCCCAACCCTGATGGTTACTAACCCTTGTGATAGTGAGTGGAGGATGATATGGCTCGTAACACTTTAGAATAGTAATCTATGTTTTATTTATCCACTCAATACATGTCACGACACCTCTACACATTGGGACAAGCCAATTTGCTAGTCACCAATATTCTCTGAATCAAATCAGTGATGGCTGTTTAACAGTCTTACAGCCTGGAGTTAGAAGCGGTTTCATTCTCTCGGTCCCAGCTTTGATGCATCTGTAATGTCTCCGCCTGCGAGATGGTAGCAGGGTGAACAGGCCGTGGCTCGGGTGGCTGAGGTTCTTCATGATCTTCTTGGCCATCCACAGAGATCATCTACAATGCATATGTAATGGGTTGAACAACTTAGACACTAAAACAGACAACCCTTTAGTTTTTGTTTTTAAACCAAGGTTTATTTGTGTAGCTAATCAATCTCACTGTTATATTCTACATGCTTTAGCAGTAGTTAGTCCATCAGTCTAATAGATGTCGCTGTTAGGGTTGTACAGAGCATTTCCTATGCAGCAGCGATTAAAAGGGTTGAGGGTTTGAATGGTGCTCCTGAAGAGTCCATGGTGGTGGATAG
>NW_025535065.1:0-17500 GCF_020615455.1 Coregonus clupeaformis
ATACGTATATATATTTGTATATGTTAAATATTTCCGAGGAAAAATGCATTACCCAGTGTAGGTATCATTCATGCAGACAGTATAACATAGGCATGTTTTTCACGTCACTGCAAGCTGAAGTCAGATACTTTTGAAGTAGTGCTCAGAATATGCACATTGAGGAGTCATGCCTAGATCCGGTGTTCAGCAGTCAATGCCATGCTTCCTCTACCCAAGCTATTGTGCAGATAGCATTCTTGTTTAAAGTGTTTGCCTTCTACATCAAACAATGTGAAAACACACTATAACAGCGTTAGCTCTGTGAATTTGGAGGTAGGTGACATTGTCCAATGGGCAGTGTCAATCGATAAGAAGAGAAAGGATTGCTTTTGAGTTGGCTCTACGTGCTCAGACTGTGTGAGAGTGACAGGTTGAACCATCAGGGGCTGAATAAGACCAGCATCTGGCATCGCCTCTTCCTCCCCTCCGGCCATGTACAGACAGCAAGATTCTCCAGGGTATTACTTCCTGACTGGGTGGCCAGTGTGGCTCGACACTTTGGTTCCTGTAAAATACAAAAATATGTGAAGGAACATGTCAGTGATAGTGTCAACAATTTTCTATTCAACAGACTACATCAGCAATTGTATATAATGTCTGGTCTTAAGGTGCCCTCATATTATACTTTTTAAAAAAATATATTGTACACATTTTCTTGCCATGACTGCCCCCATGACTGCTTTAGACCATCAAAACATCCATCTTACATTGTCCATAAAGTCATGGGCCATTTCACCATCCTAGGGATGGAACTGACATACTGCCATGATTACTGTCTGCAACAAGACACATGGGTAGGATGCCATAATGTGATGGAACTGTACTATGATTCATGTGGATTGTGGAGTGGAAAATATCATGCATATCATGAAGAGGACATTGGTCCTTGGAGCCAGAGTAGTGGCTTTTTTAGATAATGTGTCGTACCCCCAGGTATCAGCTAATGGGAATCCTGATAAATAAAACCTCTCTCTTTCTCTCACTCCCTCTCTCCCCCTCTCTCCCTCTCCCTCTCTCCCCTCTCCCTCTCTCTCTGTCTGTGTGTCTATGTGTCTTACTGTGTCTCTCTGTGTCTGTCTGTCTATCTCTCCTCTTTCTCTCTCTCAATCTATAGAGCCATTTTTATTTACAAGCAATCGTCAAGTGTTCCAATGATGCACTCATCCTGCAACAAAAGCTATGTAGCAGGAAAGCTAATGCTGATGTCGGGACATTGACAAACTTAACAATGAGTGAGTGATGACCATGACAAACACGCAAGACTGATGGTTATAGCTATGTTCAACAAATATTATACTTCTGGCTTTATCTAGCTCTATTTGCGATATTTTACCTTGCCTCGCTAGCTTGCTAACTGGCTAGGTAATCAATCCCCTGTGAAGTAACAGCGCCGGAGAAGATGGCTGCCGCTTTACAGCCCTCTAACCAATTGTACTATTATGTGTGTTTTTCCGCGTTATTTGTAATTTATTTTGTACATAATGTTTCTGCCATCGTCTCTTATAAACAAAAAGAGCTTCTGGATATCAGGACAGCGATTACTCGCCGTATTGGGCCGAAGATTTTTTCTTCAACGAGGCGGCGCGAAGGATATCATACAGACACCCGACAAGGCCCAAATCCCCGTCATTCGGCGTGAGGAAGAGAGCGGAGATTGCAGGACGTAGATCGGGGTGCCTAGGATCCGACGGCGGCGAGTAAACTGCCTCTTCCATCAATCCTATTAGCAACGTTCAATCTTTTTGAAAATAAAGTGGACGATTTAAGATTCGGTTATCCCTACCAACGTGGGACATTAAAAACTTCGCAATATCTTATTTTTCACGTAGTGGCTGAACAGCGACAATGATAACATTCAGCTAGCAGGCTATACGCTACATCGGCAGGACAGAACGCTGACTCGGTAAGACAAGGAGTGGCGGTCTGTGTATATTTGTAAACAACAGCTGGTGCACAAATCAAATACTAAGGAAGTCTCGAAGTTTTGCTCAGCCTGAGGTAGATTATCTTATGATAAGCTGTAGACCAAGCACTATTTACCAAGAGAGTTTTCATCTATATTTTTCATAGCTGTCTATTTACCACCACAAACCAATGCTGGCATTAAGATTGCACTGAATGAGTGTCGGCCATGTTAATCAACAGGAAAACGCTCATCCAGATACAGCGCTCCTAGTGGCCGGGGACTTTAATGCAGGGAAACTTAAATCCGTTCTACCTAATTTCTACCAGCATGTTAAATGTGCAACCAGAGGAAAAAAACGCTAGACCACCTTTACTCCACACACAGAGACGCATACAAAGCTCTCCCCTCGCCCTCCATTTGTCAAATCTGACCATAACTCTATCCTCCTGATTCCTGCCAATAAGCAAAAACTAAAGCAGGAAGCATCAGTGACTCGGTTAATAAAAAAGTGGTCAGATGACGCAGATGCTAAGCTACAGGACTGTTTTGCTAGCACAGACTGGAACATGTTCGGGATTCTTCAGACAGCATTGAGGAGTACACCACATCAGTCACTGGCTTCATCAATAAGTGCATCGAGATGATGTCGTCCCCACAGTACCGTGACGTACATACCCCAACCAGAAAGCCATGGATTCAGGAAACATCAGCACTGAGCTAAAGGGTGAGAGCTGCCGCTTTTCAAGGAACGGGACTCTAACCCGGACGCTTATAAGAAATCCCGCTATGACCTCCCCGAACCATCGGGAAACAGGCAAAGAGTCAATACAGGTCTAAGATTGAATCATACTACACTGGCTCTGACGCTTCTTCGGATGTGGCAGGGCTTGAAAACTATTACAGACTACAAAGGGAAGCCAGCCGCGAGCTGCCCAGTGACACAAGCCTACCAGACGAGCTAAACCACTTCTATGCTCGCCCGAGGCAAGCAACACTGAAGCATGCAAAGGAGCACCAGCTGTTCCGGATGACTATGTGAACACGCTCTCCGTAGCGGCGATGTGAGTAAGACTTTAAGCAGTCAACATTCACAAGGCCGCAGGGCCAGACGGATTACCAGGACGTGTACTCCGAGCATGTGCTGACCAACTGGCAAGTGTCTTCACTGACATTTTCAACATGTCCCTGACTGAGTCTGTTATACCAACATGTTTCAAGCAGACCACCATAGTCCCCCGTGCCCAAGGACTCTAAGATAACCTGCCTAAATGACTACCGACCCGTAGCACTGACGTCTGACAGCCATGAAGTGCTTTGAAAGGCTGGTCTGGCTCACATCAACAGCATTTATCCCAGAAACCCTAGACCCACTCCAATTTGCATACCGCCCCAACAGATCCAGATGATGCAATCTCTATCGCACTCCACACTGCCCTTTCCCACCTGGACAAGAGGAACACCTACGTGAAAATGCTATTCATTGACTACAGCTCAGCATTCAACACCATTAGTGACCCTCTAAGCTCATCACTAAGCTAAGGATCCTGGGACTAAACACCTCCCTCTGCAACTGGATCCTGGACTTCTGACGGGCCGCCCCAGGTGGTAAGGGTAAGTAACTAACACATCTGCCACACTGATCCTCAACACGGGGGCCCCTCAGGGGGTGCGTGCTCAGTCCCCTCCTGTACTCTCTGTTCACCCATGACTGCATGGCCAGAGCACGACTCCAACACCATCGTTAAGTTTGCCGACGACACAACAGTGGTAGGCCTGATCACCGACAACGATGAGACAGCCTATAGGAGAGGTCAGAGATCTGCCGTGTGGTGCCAGGACAACAACCTCTCCCCTCAACTGACCAAGACAAAGGAGATGATTGTGGACTACAGGAAAAAAAAGAGGACTGAGCACGCCCCCATTCTCATCCGACGGGGCTGTAGTGGAACAGGTTGAGAGCTTCAAGTTCCTTGGTGTCCACATCACCACCGAACTATCATGGTCCAAACACACCAAGACAGTGCGTGAAGAGGGCACGACAAAGCCTATTCCCCCTCAGGAGACTAAAAAGATTTGGCATGGGTCCTCAGATCCTCAAAATTCTACAGCTGCACCATCGAGAGCATCCTGACTGGATGCTCGCCCGGTATGGCAACTGCTTGGCCTCCGACCGCAAGGCACTACAGAGGGTAGTGCGTACGGCCCAGTACATCACTGGGGCAGCTTCCTGCCATCCAGGACCTCTATACCAGGCGGTGTCAGAGGATGCCCTCAAAATTGTCAAAGACTCCAGCCACCCTAGTCATAGACTGTTCTCTCTGCTACCGCACGGCAAGCGGTACCGGAGTGCCAAGTCTAGGTCCAAAGACTTCTCAACAGCTTCTACCCCCAAGCCATAAGACTCCTGAACAGCTAATCATGGCTACCCGGACTATTTTGATCCCCCACCCCATCCTTTTTTACGCTGCTGCTACTCTGTTAAGTATTTATGCATAGTCACTTTAACTCTACCCAAATGTACATATTACCTCAACTACCTCAACTAGCCGGTGCCCCCTACATTGACTCTCAAACGGTACCCCCCTGTATATATAGCCTCCCTACTGTCACTTTATTTTACTTCTGCTCTTTTTTTTCTCAACACTTTTTTGTGGTTGTTTTATTTTACTTTTTTGTTTAAAATAAATGCACTGTTGGTTAAGGGCTGTAAGTAAGCATTTCACTATAATGTCTGCACCTGTTGTATTCGGCGCATCTGGCCACTTGATTTGATTTGATCTGCGATGTTGTAGATGATAACATCTGATTACGTGTTTGTTAACAGAACGAGTTGCATTTGAATTCGGAGGATTCTGTATCCACTCCCATGCAAACAAAGCCGTTTCTGATTCAGAACTGTGCGTGCAACTTGGCAGGGATATAGGTCTATATACTGTATCTCTCTACTCCAGAGTATTCTCCATTTCACAACCTGTGGAGCAAACCAGCCTTTCTTCATTGGAATGTATTCACTCAAATGAGTTTGTTACACAAAGAGGAGTTCTTGGTCCTTCTCACCTTTGGTTTCCTGCTTTGATGTTCTAGTGTACCCAGTTGTAACATCTACCAGATTGTCTATTTCAGTATTGGATGGTTTTGTACCTAGTCGTGTTTGAAAGAACCCTTGTATATTAGTGAGCCTGAACATATGTCGAGTGACAAGTTTTTATTGAAGTGAAGAATGAAATAAAAGAGATGACCTTGGCTGCACAATGGTTCCCTCTGTGTCTTCACTCGGCAGCTGAAGTAGAGGAGTGTCTAGGGAAAAAAACAGAACTCATAGGTTTTCTTTGTCACTTGCTCTTTCTTTCATACACTGAATGACCTTTTGTGTGTCTGGACAAGATATTGTGTTTAAAGAGAGGTATAATTTTACCAACAAGCGTCAAGTATCAATTAGGTTATCTACAGATCTGATCTAATGTATTTGGTTTAGAAAGAGGATCTCATCTTGAAAGATTCCACATGATGGAAAAGTTTGAAATGTTCCTTGCTATCTTCCTTTGTGTATTCATTTTGAATTCTGGTAAAAGATTACATTTTACTGGAAAATCTTTTTATTGTACTGTAACATTGGAAAGAATGGGAAAATATTATTTTCTGCTGTGTGAGCTTGTGTCAGACGCATGCAGAATGAGGGCTCAATTGCAAATGGAAAATTGTTCCTTGGGGACATGTCAATGACGCACACTAAACCGATTTGAGACCACATCATAAATAGCCCTTAAAGGGTCAAATACGTATCATTACAGATGATACTACAGGTCAGGGTGACACATATTGGAGAGAACACCATTTCCTACCCCCCTCATTAAATAATTATGTCCGGGTCTATAAATAGGCCTCATTAACTCTCCACACATAAATCACATCGGCGAGGACTGTCCACCCGGATCGATCACTGCAAGAAAACCCCAGATGACCTGACTTCAGGGTCACCAGTTATGCCAGGAGCTTAATGTCTATTATTAATTCCACATGAATTAACAGCAGCATACTGTATGCCCATGTATTTTTATGCAAGCTTGTGGAAGAGCAGTTCATGCCATAAGCGATGATGTAAGTGTGACTCATCCCCTTTAAACCCAACAATTACTGATAATCAATAAGAGCAAGGGTCAAGGAGCATAATACAGTCTCCCATTCTACCACACAATGCTCTCAGTCCAACTGCTATTATTATTGACATCACTAAAAGGCAAATTAGGGACTATGCTTGCAGTGAGGAAGTATTTGATCCCCTGCTGATTTTGTACGTTTGCCCACTGACAAAGACATGATCAGTCTATAATTTTAATGGTAGGTTTATATGAACAGTGCGAGACAGAATAACAACAAAAAAATCCAGAAAACGCATGTCAAAAAATGTTATAAATTGATTTGCATTTTAATGAGGAAATAATTATTTGACCCCTCTGCAAAACATGACTTAGTACTTGGTGGCAAAACCCTGGTTGGTAATCACAGAGGTCAGGCGTTTCTTGTAGTTGGCCACCATGTTTGCAAGATCTCAGGAGGGATTTTGTCCACTCCTCTTCTCCAAGCCTTAAGGTTTCAAGGCTGACGTTTGGCAACTCGAACCTTCAGCTCCCTCCACAGATTTTCTATACGATAGGTCTGAGACTGGCTAGGCCACTCCAGGACCTTAATGTGCTTCTTCTTGAGCCACTCCTTTGTTGCCTTGTCATGTGTTTTGGGTCATTGTCTGCTGGAATACCCATCCCGACCCATTTTCAATGCCCTGGCTGAGGGAAGAAGTTCTCACCCAAGATTTGACTGGTTACATACCCCGTCCATCGTCCCTTTGATGCGGTGAAGTTGTCCTGTCCCTTAGCAGAAAAACAAAAGCAGGTAATGTTTCCCACCTCTGTTTGACGGTGGGGATGGTGTTCTTGGGGTCATAGGCTCAGGCATTCCTCCTCCTCCAAACACGGCGAGTTGATTGATGCCAAAGAGCTCGATTTTGGTCTCATCTGACCACACACTTTCACCCCAGTTCTCCTCTGAATCATTCAGATGTTCATTGGCAAACTTCGACGGCCTTATATGTGCTTTCTTGAGCAGGAGGACCTTACGGCTGCTGCAGGATTTCAGTCCTTCACGGCCTAGTGTATTACCAATTGTTTTCTTGGTGACTATGGTCCCAGCTGCCTTGAGATCGTGACAAGATCCTCCCGTGTAGTTCTGGGCTGATTCCTCACCGTTCTCATTATCATTGCAACTCCACGGTGAGATCTTGCATGGAGCCCCAGGCCGTTGGGGAGATTGACAGTTCTTTTGTGTTTCTTCCATTTGCGAATAATCGCACCAACTGTTCACATAGCCTTCTCACCAAGCTGCTTGACGATGGTCTTGCAGCCCATTCCAACCCTTGTGTAGGTCTACAATCTTGTCCCCTGACATCCTTGGAAGCTCTTTGGTCTTGGCCATGGTGGAGCATTTGGAATCTGATTGATTCTCCCTTTAAGAGTGTGCTCCGTAATCTCAGCTCGTTACCTGTATAAAAGACACCTGGGAGCCAGAAATCTTTCTGATTGAGAGGGTGTCAAATACTTATTTCCCTCATTATATGCTAATCTAATTATAAAAAAATTTTGACATGCGTTTTCTGTTTTTGTTGTTGTTATTCTGTCTCTCACTGTTCAAATAAACCTACCATTAAAATTATAGACTGATCATGTCTTTGTCGGTGGGCAAAACGTACAAAATCAGCAGGGGATCAAATACTTTTTCCTAACTCATATAAGCCGGTCTAGAGCTAAGAGAGAGCCAGCCAGCCAGCCAGCCAGCCAGCAGCCAGCCAGCCAGCAGCCAGCCAGCCAGCCAGACAGACAGACAACACACAGACAGACAGACAGACAGACAGACAGACAGACAGAAGACAGAGACAGACAGACAGACAGATAGATAGATAGATAGATAGATAGATAGATAGATAGATAGATAGATAGATAGATAGATAGATAGATAGATAGATAGATAGATAGATAGATAGATAGATAGATAGATAGATAGATAGATAGATAGATAGATAGATAGATAGATAGATAGATAGATAGATAGATAGATAGATAGATAGATAGATAGATAGATAGATAGATAGATAGATAGATAGATAGATAGATAGACAGTCATTAAAGAAAAAAAGAGAAGGGACAGAAGAAAAAACCCGAAAGAGAGAGAGTATGACCTGGCCCGGTGAACTCTGAAAGGGTGTTGACATTTTGGGCATGTGTCTGTCTTCTCCTGTCTCAACTAACACAGGAAGGGAAATATCCCCTACTACCATGACCTCCCACATGTCAGGGGTCAAAGGTTAAAGTGATTTCAGAACTCAGTACAGTCAGAGGGCGTTGTAAGGCAGTCTGTGGTGGGAGAGAGGTTAGAGGGGTCAGGATCTCAGCTAACCCCACAGACCTATATAGGATTGAAAGAAACAGAGACTGTA
Organism: Coregonus clupeaformis; assembly: GCF_020615455.1. Lineage (NCBI taxonomy): Eukaryota > Metazoa > Chordata > Actinopteri > Salmoniformes > Salmonidae > Coregonus > Coregonus clupeaformis. The sequence continues at coordinate 8,433 of NW_025535065.1, forward strand.
TTTGCCTATTTCAACACCCTGTGTGAGTCTCAATTCAAGGTAGGGAAAGATGGTCTGTTTTAGTGGAATTTTTGTTATGATTTGTGTTTACAGAACTTGAGATGGTAAACAAAGAGGCAGGAGAGAGATAATGAAATATATAGAGAGTAGACATGAGGCACAGAGACATGAGGTAGAGATAAGAAAATACAAAAAGAGAGGAGAGGTAATAAGAGACGTTATGTATGGGAGTCTATGTGACAGCAGCAGCCTATTGTTGAAGCTTGACCTGGCCCTCTCTTAGGAGCCAGTTACTGATGGTCTGCTGTTGCTGTGGATGACAGATAGCTAGTGGTGACGGTGTGACACGCGGCGGCGTGCAGATTGAGCTGTGATCACCTGACAGATTGAAGGTGTTAAAGTCCAAGGGTCACCAAGGCAATGAGGGATGGTGGCGTTAATCACCTGTGGCCTTCTCTGTCACACACGCCCTAACCTGGAGAGATGGGCTGGGTGCCAATGTTCTTATCTGACACCCTCTCCTTAACTACATCTGGAGGTCTACAGGCTTAATGTCCATCCCTGGATGGGTACCAATGTTTGATAAGAACATAATACTGATACACTTTGGTCTGTGCAAATCTGTGATTCCTCCACATATTCATCATTACAATCATTACATGTTGATGGCCATCTTCTTTGGAGTGGCACAGAAAACCATGTTGGATGAGCAAACCATTGATGAGTAACAAAATGTTTGGTAATCTTTCTCCTCTACAGAAATCCCTATACACGTCATGCCTCAGATTATCTGGTCTGCCTCACAAGTTCTTTAAATTGGTAATTAACTGGTACAGTCTTCATTTATGTTATTGAATGAACTGTCATACTGGGACTCTCTCTTAGGGAAGATTAACCATTCAGTGTAATCATGGACATTTTGTTTAATCAGTTTTACCAAAATGTGTGACGGCAAAGTCATACTAATCAAGCTCTGTTACTCCCCACTGCTTCAAAGGATGGGAAATTCCAGGAGAAGTCGAAGGACAGACATGAGATGGTATTGCCTCAGTCACTTATCTTGTGTCCTCATATCTTTGTGACTGTACCATATGATAGAACGGTTGTATGTATACAAGCATGTTTAATGTACGCTGGGAGTATTCTGAGAAATCTGAAGTAAATAATATTCCTAGGACTTCTAGGGTCTTGGTCTTACTGGAGTAAGTGAAGTGTCGTACAGTTATTCAGAGAAATAAAACAGGCTGTTGCTTACACTAAAATGTTTGCACTCTATGATCTGTGGAGAGGCAGTGACATGAGCTATTCTGCCTCAGGCGAATACACAAGCTGTTAGGAGAGGCTATACTTCCGCTACCTGCAGCACAGTGCAGCACTTAGAGAGAAAGCCTCAGAGACAGAGAGAGGGAAGGGAGAGTGAGAGACAGAGAGGGAAAGAAGAAGATACCAGAGGAAGATAAAGACTGGCATAATAAAGAGCATAAAGAAGGAGCAAGGCAGACCGAGAAAAAAAGAGTGAGAGAATGAGGGAGGTAGAAAGATAAAGAGAACCTGTTGGGTAGAGGTGAGAGAGCGAGAGAGAGAGAGAGAGAGAGAGGGGGGGTACAGGTGTTGTACAGGTGTTGACACCCTGTACATTCCTGGGGGTTTCTATCACCTGGCCAGAGCTGAACTGAATTAATCATCATCTGATCTTCAAAACATGACAAATCAATGATGTTAATCAAAATCAGAAAGGTAGTTAAAGGCCATGTTGCAAGTTAAATTTGCAATATACAGTGCCATAAGAAAGTATTCAGACTCCTTGACTTTTTTCCACATTTTGATATGTTACAGCCTTATTCTAAAATTGATTAAATTGTTTTTTTCCCTCATCAATCTACACACAATACCCCGTACTGACAAAGCAAAAACAGATTTTTAGAAATATCACATTTACATAAGTATTCAGACCCTTTGCTCAGTACTTTGTTGAAGCGCCTTTGGCAGCGAGTCTTCTTGGGTATGAAGCCACATGCTTGGCACACCTGTATTTGGGGAGTTTCTCCCATTCTTCTTGCAGATCCTCTCAAGCTCTGTCAGGTTGGATGGGGAGCGTTGCTGCACAGCTATTTTCAGGTCTCTCCAGAGATGTTCGATTGGGTTCAAGTCCGGGCTCTGGCTTGGCCACTCAAGGACATTCAGACACTTGTCCCAAAGCCACTCCTGCATTGTCTTGGCTTTGTGCTTAGGGTCGTTGTCCTGTTGGAAGGTGATTCTTCGACCCAGTCTGAGGTCCTGAGTGCTCTGAAGCAAGTTTTCATCAAGGATCTCTCTGTACTTTGCTCCGTTCATCTTTCCCTCGATCCTGACTAGTCTCCCTGCCACTGAAAAACATCCCTACAGCATGATGCTGCCACCACCATGCTTCACCGTAGGGATGGTGCCAGGTTTCTTCCAGACATGACGCTTGGCATTCAGGCCAAAGAGTTCAATCTTGATTTCATCAGACCAGAGAATCTTGTTTCGCATGATCTGAGAGTCTTTAGGTGCCTGTTGGCAAACTCCAAGCGGGCTGTCATGTGCCTTTTACTGAGGAGTGGCTTCCATCTGGCCACTCTACCATGAAGGACTGATTGGTGGAGTGCTGCAGAGATGGTTGTTCTTCTGGAAGGGTCTCCCATCTATACAGAGGAATTCTAGAGCTCTGTCAGAGTGACCATCGGGTTCTTGGTCACCTCCCTGACGAAGGCCCTTCTCCCACGATTGCTCAGTTTTTGCCAGCCGGCCAGCTCTAAGAAGAGTCTTGGTGGTTCCAAACTTCTTCCATTTAAGAATGATGGAGGCCACTGTGTTCTTAGGGAACTTCAATGCTGCAAGAATTTTTTTGGTACCCTTCCCCAGATCTGTGCCTCGACACAGTCCTGTCTCTGAGCTCTACTGACAATTCCTTCGACTTCATGGCTTGGTTTTTGCTCTGACATGCACTGTCAACTGTGGGACCTTATATAGACAGGAGTGTGCCTTTCCAAATTGTAAATTTTAGTCATTTAGCAGACGCTCTTATACAGAGCGACTTACAGTTACTGAGTGCATACATTTTTGTAAAAAAAAAAAACATACTGGTCCCCCGTGGGAAACGAACCCACAACCCTGGCGTTGCAACTGAGCTACATGGGATTCAAATCAAGTCCAATCAATTGAATTTACCACTGGTGGCCTCCAATCAAGTTGTAGAAACATCTCAAGGATGATCAATGGAAACAGGATGTACCTGAGCTCAATTTCGAGTGTCATAGCAAAGGGTCTGAATACTTATGTAAATAAGGTATTTCAGTTGTTGTTGTTTTTCTTGCAAACATTTCAAAAACCCTGTTTTTGCTTTGTCATTATGGGGTATTGTGTGTAGATTGCTCAGGGAAATGTTTTGTTTAATCCATTTTAGAATAAGGCTGTAACGTAACAAAATGTGTCTAAAGTCAAGGGGTCTGAATACTTTCCGAAGGTATACTCATGTACATGTATAAAAGAGACAATTACCTTGAAGCAGATCATTTTAGTTTTATTCTAGGACTTCAGGCCTTCACCTGATGTTGTGCCCAGTCAGCTCCAGAGACTTTGCCTGAACCAGGGGGCATTGCTTACTAGCACACTAGCAAAAGCTTTTATTTTATTTTTATTGCCATCTACAGAATATACACCCCTTGTAGATGGCAATAAAAATAAAATAAAAGCTTTTGCTAGTGTGCTAGTAAGCAATGCCCCCTGATTCAGGCGAAGTCTCTGGAGCTGACTGGACACATCAGGTGAAGGCCTGAAGTCCTAGAATAAACTAAAATGATCTGCTTCGATAATTGTCTCTTTATACATGTACATGATTGTGTTGGTAAAAGACATGAACTTGGCATTGCTAGCTGGCTTCTGACTTATTCATGCTACTTTACTAGTGTAGTATCTAGACAATTTATGACTTTGCTGACGTCTGCAAATGGTGTCTTAGAGGATGTTGACTCAGCTTATGGAAGCATCTGGAGAGCATTTCTATAGGGGCACCCTAAAACAGAGGAAGTCTGCTATGTGGAGTCCTGGGATTGGTCTGTAGGGGGAAAACACCCATATCAGGTTACATAGGATATATATACTATGGTTTGGGACAAAGGAGGGGAGAACAACATATTAAGAGATTGGGCCGTTGTTCTCCAGATGTCTGCAGATGTCTGTAAATTGGCGCTGAGATCTTCAATGTAATAAATAATTATAATAGAGGACAGTGTCAGCGGATTTCTTGTTCTCGCAGCATCTCAGCATCGTTTTCTCAACACTACACTAGCAACTGGCAAGCTGTTTCCAGGCAGGTTTACATGCGAGAGGAAAACAAATAGCTATATTTGCTAAGTTCTCCATCTGATTATAAAGTTGATAAAAATATATTTAGCCAGCTAGCTAGGTGGAAACTGCTGGAGGAAAGTTGGCTAACGTTACCTAACTCCCACCATCAGTCTGAGTTTATCACCTCAGCTAGCTAAGTGGACTGTAGCAAGGTTTCTAGAAAATAACAACTATAACGTTAGCTATATTTGCTAGCTATAATACTGTCTATTGTGAACACTTTTTGTCAAACTACTTTTGTTCCTCTGCCTGTTTATTGATGCACAGGTGACTGAAAAAGTTGGCAAGAAAAATGCCCCTCTTGATTTCACTGCAAATAGGCTGTGTTGTTTTGGTATAATTTGGCTGAATAGGCTTGTGCACATTTACATTAGTGTTTCATTAGTTAACAAAGTTACTGACTAGGCTAATTCTTATTAATGTTTTTGGTGTTTTATTTCAGATGAAGAGGGAGTTACATCACTAGAAAAGCAGAATGCAGACAGACCATCGCCGTAGTCACAAAGCATCTCAGAGTAGGAGTGTCACGGTTCAGACAGACGACAAGAGGACCACAATGTGCGTCACACCAGAAAGTTTATTTAAACTTAAGGGGAAAGGGATGTGGGGAGTGAGTGAAGGCTCCAGGGTTATCCCGTCCGATGTGCTGGGTCTGTGCCTCCCCCAGTGGCAGCGATGCGTCCGATGACGCCGGTGGTTGGTGGTCCAGAAGTCCTGGGGGAGGAAACACAGACACAACGAAGCGGAATGAAACCAGGCAGCAGTACAGTTCAAGGGAAAACCAAAATACGTAGTAGCAGGGCAGAAGGCTGGTCAGAGTTACCGGGATTGAAGAGTAGTCAGGAGTCGTAATGGCAGAAGCAGGTCTGGATCTCCTGAGGCAGAAGAGTATCCAAAAACCAGGCAGGTCGGGGGTCACAAAACCAGGGTGAGCCAGAAGCGCGAGCAAAGCAGGTTCGGGTGTGAGCTTTGCAGACCGATCTGACACCGGAGAGCTGAAAGACAGGGCCTTAAATACTGGGGAGAGGTTAGTGGGTAATGCAGCGCAGCTGGCAGAGAATTAGAGCCGAGCAGAGCAGGGACAGGTGGAGCTAGTTAGGCTGAGTAGAGAGGGAGGTGAGCAGAGTGGAAGATAGTGGAAACCAATTAAGGTGGTAACCCGGTGGAGTGAGAGGGCTCATGACAGAACCCCCCAAGGGACGGCCCCAGAAGTCCAAGAGCAACACCACGCCGGGCGGGAGGAGGGGAGCCGGAGGAGGGCTGGGAACTCCTCCGAACGGTCCAGTGAACGTCCTCATCCTCGGAGGAAGCCGGAGGGCCGTGGTCGGGAGATGGGACAGGTCCCGAGACAGGGTCAGGCACAGGACAGGAAGCCGAGCGGGGCCGGACCGGTTAGGGACCCCTCTGGGGCGGCCCCTCACGGATTGCAGGTTGATCAGGATGCCGTTGGTAAGCGGTGATGAGAGTCCTATCCACAATCCGACTAGCTGGCACCCAGGTCCTTTCCTCAGGTCCATAGCCCTCCCAGTCAATGAGGTACTGGAGACCCCTACCCCTCCGTCTGGACCAAGCAGGCGGCGGGACGGTGTAAACCAGACCACCTTCGACGAGCCGTGGAGGAGGAGGACAAGGCGCAGCAGGGACCAGCGGACTCCTGGGCACAGGCAGGGGCTGCAGCAATCCGGCTGGGGGCTGGCAGGACGACTTGTGTTGGTTGCAGATGGGGCAGGCTTGACGATTCCCCGTACATCCTTCCTCAGAGAGGGCCACCAGAACCTCTGGGCGAGCAGGTTGTAAGTGCGGGTGGAGCCAGGGTGACAAGCTAGGCGGGAGTCATGTCCCCACTGAACGACCTGGGACCTCAGGTCTTCGGGGGACAAAAAGGCGGTCAGCTGGGCAAGTGCTGGGACCTGGCTGGTTACGGAGAGCCTCCAGCACCTGTTCCTCAACAGCCCAGGTCAGAGCTGCACCGATGCAGGGACTTGGCAGAATCGACACAGGGTCCTTGGAGGGGTCAGGAGCGGAGTTAGTAGGTACTGGCCGAGGGTAGTGCGGCGGCAAGCAGGCAGGTTCGGTGGCAGTCCTCTCCCACTCCCTGATCACCCCCGGTCACCCAGTCGAGCTGAGGTTGTGCCGGCGGAGCCATGGGTAACCCAGGATGAGGGGTTGGCCTGGAGAGGGGAGCAGGTGAAACTGGATAGTTTCTTGATGGTTTCCCGGACAGACCCATCGAGACCGGGGCCGTGACATGAGTGACCGATCCGAGTAAGTGTCCGTCCAGTGCCCGGGCAGGAATAGGAGGTGTCAAAACGGAGGTTCTCCAGTCCCAGTTGGCGTGCCAGCTTGATGTCCATTATGTTGGCTTCGGCGCCAGAATCCACCAGAGCAGCCAGGGTGTGAGTTGAGTCAGGGAGGCGGAGGTGAACTTGCAGCAGGGGTTTGCGGTCGGAGGACTGGATGGTCATTGAACTCAACCCGGACTCCCCCTATGCCCGGTGAGCTTCGGCCCTTTAAAGGGCAGGTTACCACACGATGTCCATCACCTCCCACAATAGAGGCAGAGGTTTGAGGTGAAGCGTCGCTGGCGCTCTGCAGGAGTGAGAGAGGCTCGCCCAATCTCCATAGGCTCAGACTGATCAAGCTGACCTGGGTGAGTGGCAGTAGATGACAGGAGCCCAGTCGGATCTCTCCGAATGCCGGTAGTAGGTGGACCTTGGCGCCCCCTCTCACGACGACGGGTCTGTATCCCTCTGTCGATCCTGACAGTCAGTGCGATGGCTTCATCAAGAGTGGAAGGCAGTTCATGGGAGACCAACTGCGTCCTTGATATAGTCAGCCAAACTATGGAAGAACGCGTCCCACTAACGATGGTGTGTTCCAAGAACTTCGTCTAGCCAGGGTTCGGAAGTCGATGGAATGGTCTCGCGACTGTACGTCTGCCTTGTCGAATACTGAACAGTTCACGAGACGCCTCTGCGGTTGGTGAATCCAGGTCAAACACCTTCAGCATCTCCTCAGCAAACAGGTCGAAGGTTGCACATGCGGGGGGTTTGACGTTCGAACTCTGCTGTTCCCCAGAGTCGAGCTCGGCCCGTCAGGTGAGTGATGGCATACCCAACTCTAGCCCCTCCGTGGCGAAGGTCCTTGGCTGCAAGGAGAACTGAAGTCGGCAGCTAGTCAGGAATGGCCGGACCTGGGTTGAATCGCCGTTGAACCGCTCGGGGTTTCCAATCTTGGTTCCGAGCAGCGGCTGCAATGACCGGGGCAGGTAACTCGGGGGCAGGGCTGGTGGGCAGACTGGCTGGGGGTCAGGTTGGTGAGGAGTTGAATGATCATGGCGAGTTGTTGTTGCTGCTGCTGGGACTGCTGCTGGTGCTGCTGGAACTGCTGATGCTGTTGGTGGCCGACCTGAAGCAGAGAGGAGATGACGCCGCTCATGCGGCCTAGCTCTCTCTCAGTGTGTTCCAGGCGTAGCATGACGGTGGGTTGCTCAGGCTCTTCGGTTTCCATGTCCGGGGGAAGTGTGCGCTGAGTCCATGATGGTCAGATCGTACTGTCACGAGTTCAGACAGACGACAAGAGGACCACAATTGCGTCACACCAGAAAGTTTATTTAAACTTAAGGGGAAAGGGATGTAGGGAGTGAGTGAAGGCTCCAGGGTTATCCCGTCCGATGTGCTGGGTCTGTGCCTCCCCCCAGTGGCAGCGATGCGTCCGATGACGCCGGTGGTTGGTGGTCCAGAAGTCCTGGGGGGAGGAAACACAGACACAGCGGGGGCGGAATGAAACCAGGCAGCAGTACAGTTCAAGGGAAAACCAAAATACGTAGTAGCAAGGCAGAAGGCTGGTCAGAGTTACCGGGATTGAAGAGTAGTCAGGAGTCGTAATGGCAGAAGCAGGTCTGGATCTCCTGAGGCAGAAGAGTATCCAAAAACCAGGCAGGTCCGGGGTCACAAAACCAGGGTGAGCCAGAAGCGCGAGCAAACAGGTTCGGGTGTGAGCTTTGCAGACGATCTGACACCGGAGAGCTGAAAGACAGGGCCTTAAATACTGGGAGAGGTTAGTGGGTAATGCAAGCGCAGCTGGCAGAGTAATTAGAGCCGAGCAGAGCAGGGACAGGTGGAGCTAGTTAGGCTGAGTAGAGAGAGGGAGGTGAGCAGAGTGGAAGATAGTGGAAACCAATTAAGGTGGTAACCCGGTGGAGTGAGAGGGCTCATGACAAGGAGTACTGATTTAGGATCCTTTTCTTTTTATATCACAATTAATAATTACATTGACAAAACAATTAATAATTACATTGACAAGGGGGAGCTGGTCTTAGATCACTATTCCTACTCTGAAGATGCTTTGTGAATACGGGTCTGGGAAGAAAGCTGTTGCCCAATACCTTGCACAGCGGTCTTTCACCACAGGACCCTAGAGGTATTACAGCCAATGCTTATGAACTGTCTATGTCTGTGAATTTCGATATGTTAATGACACTAACAAAAGGGTTGAATTGCTCAGCAACATATGCAGTGAACGTGGCTTTGGTGATGAAAGGTACATAATGCATTTATTGTCATCCCCCTATCAGCCACTGTATGCTGTGACATGGGCTTGGATGGTGACACACATCTTCTTCAAGCTTCCTGATTGAATACTGGGGTCTTCAGTGGTTCCAGAAGCAATGGCCCTACCTGGGAGTACAGCTACAGTCT
>NW_025535065.1:22500-27500 GCF_020615455.1 Coregonus clupeaformis
ATTGACTTGGAGTTACATTGTGTTGTTTAAGTGTTCCCTTAATTTTTTTGAGCAGTGTATATCTTTTTTGGTACACATATTTAACCCCTTGTTTTTATTGGCACAAAATTAACTCCATACTTCCATTAATTTGGTTGGGTTACCATACAAGACCGATTTTTGGAGGGTCTTACAAACACCGCTGTAGCTCGGCCACCTTCCACCACAGATGCGGAAGGCCGACACAGGCGGATGCAGTGGATTGAGACGCAGCCCCTGCAAAAAAGTGACATCTCTCGCTTAAAATGACGGATTTTGATGCTAATCAGGCTAATGGGGGGGGGTTATGATATTTGTGCATCTGTAACTTTCTCAATTGTCATTATTCGTAGTCATTGTGTCATTTCAAATCCAAAGTGCTGGAGTACAGTGCCAAAACAACAAACTATTGTGTCCCAATACTGTTGGAGCTCACTGTATATTATGTGTATATGACAATAAACTAACTTAAACATTACCTTGTTCAGTGCAAACAGCAATTTAATTAAGCGATAGTGCATGGAAAAAATAATCTGGTATACCTCAATCACAATTCAAAGTAGAACAGGTCTGTTATTGAGCATTTTTACTGTCAATGTATATTTACTTAAAACTATGGTTTTCCAGGAATCAAATTTTGTTCAAAGTGAAGCTGTGGGTGAATTCTGCTTGTCTTAGCTCATGTCACTCATAACTTAGTTTGTGTTTGTGAGCGTGCTTGTTTGTGAGAGAGATGCAGTGAATGTTTGTGTTTAAAATTTAAAAAGCTGAGATTAAATATTGAGCATGGTGAAGTTATTAATTACATTTTGGATGGTGTATCAATACACCAGTCACTACAAAGATACAGTGGGGAAAAAAAGTATTTAGTCAGCCACCAATTGTGCAAGTTCTCCCACTTAAAAAGATGAGAGAGGCCTGTAATTTTCATCATAGGTATACGTCAACTATGACAGACAAATTGAGGAAAAAAAATCCAGAAAATCACATTGTAGGATTTTTAATGAATTTATTTGCAAATTATGGTGGAAAATAAGTATTTGGTCACCTACAAACAAGCAAGATTTCTGGCTCTCACAGACCTGTAACTTCTTCTTTAAGAGGCTCCTCTGTCCTCCACTAGTTACCTGTATTAATGGCACCTGTTAGAACTTGTTATCAGTATAAAAGACACCTGTCCACAACCTCAAACAGTCACACTCCAACCTCCACTATGGCCAAGACCAAAGAGCTGTCAAAGGACACCAGAAACAAAATTGTAGACCTGCACCAGGCTGGGAAGACTGAATCTGCAATAGGTAAGCAGCTTGGTTTGAAGAAATCACCTGTGGGAGAAATTATTAGGAAATGGAAGACATACAAGACCACTGATAATCTCCCTCGATCTGGGGGCTCCACGCAAGATCTCACCCCGTGGGGTCAAAATGATCACAAGAACGGTGAGCAAAAATCCCAGAACCACACAGGGGGACCTAGTGAATGACCCATAGAAAGTCTTTGGAGGGAGTTGAAAGTCTGTGTTGCCCAGCGACAGCCCCAAAACACTGCTCTAGAGGAGATCTGCATGGAGGAATGGGCCAAAATACCAGCAACAGTGTGTGAAAACCTTGTGAAGAGTTACAGAAAACGTTTGACCGGTGTCATTGCCAACAAAGGGCATATAACAAAGTATTGAAACTTTTGTTATTGACCAAATACTTATTTTCCACCATAATTTGCAAATAAATTCATTAAAAATCCTACAATGTGATTTTCTGGAAAAAAAATTCTAATTTTGTCTGTCGTAGTTGACGTGTACCTATGATGAAAAGTACAGGCCTCTCTCATCTTTTTAAGTGGGAGAACTTGCACAATTGTTGGCTGACTAAATACTTTTTTTGTCCTTCCTAACTCAGTTGTCGGAGAGGAAGGAAACTGCTCAGGGATTTCACCATGAGGCCAATGGTGACTTTAAAACAGTTACAGAGTTTAATGGCTGTGATGGGAGAAAACTGAGGATGGATCAACAACATTGTAGCTACTCCATAATACTAACCTAAATGACAGAGTGAAAAGAAGGAAGCATGTACAGTACAAAAATATTCCAAAACATGCATCCTGTTTGCAATAAGTCACTAAAGTAAAACTGAAAAAATGGTGGCAAAGAAATTAACTTTGTGTCCTGAATACAAAGCGTAATCCAACACAACACATCACTGAGTTCCACTGTCCATAATTTTCAAGCATAGTGGTGGCTGCATCATGTTATGGGTATGCTTGTCATCGGCAAGGACTAGGGAGTTTTTTAGGATAAAAATTTACTTTATAGAACTAAGCGCAGTAAAATCCTAGAGGAAAGCCTGGTTCCGTCTGCTTTCCAACAGACACTGGGAGAAAAAATTCACCTTTCAGCAGGACAATAACCTAAAACACAAGGCCAAATATACACTGGAGTTGCTTACCAAGACGACGTTGAATGTTTCTGAGTAGCCTAGTTATAGTTTGACTTAAATAGGCTTGAAATCTATGGTAAGACTTGAAAATGTCTGTCTAGCAATTATCAACAACCAACTTGACAGGGCTTACATTTTTTAAAGAATAGTATGCAAATATTGTACAATACAGGTTTGCAAAGCTCTTAGAGACTTAAGCAGAAAGACAGCTGTAATCAATGCCAAAGGTGATTTTAACATGTATTGACTCAGGGGGTTGAATACTTATGTAATCAAGATATATTAGTGGTTTTTTTGTGTGTTTTTTTTGCAAATGTTTGAATTTGTCTTCCACTTTGACATGACAGAGTATTTTGTGTAGATCGTTGACAAAAAAAAAAGACAATTAAATCCATTTTAATCCGACCTTGTAACACAACAAAATGTGGAAAAGTCAAGGGGTGTGAATATGTTCTGGGCACACCAGACCCAATACAGCAAGGAGTAAATTGCGTAAACACAGACAAAATCATTTGAAATAATATGAATCTTAAGATGCTCTCAAAGAGAATGGCTTTTTATCAGTATGTTTACAGCAAACGTTGATTTGATTGCTTGGCCAGGTCATCCTTCCTGCCATGTCTGTCAGGGTATTCAAGTCTATACAAAGACTGCATCTGAAGAGTAATGACAAGTATTCATCTTGACTGGCGATGGTGATTCACAGGTAGCTAGCTGCATAGAGAAACAACCATTACTCTGGATCCTTATCTACCCAGTATTAGAAATGAATACTCTATTTCTCAATGTCATTTTACAATGTATTTATTGAATTAATGTGAAAATTGATTTCATTGAATTAGTAATCAACTTATGTCAAATTGAAACAATTCTGGTCATATTAAATAAAAACCATTACCAGTGTGTATCAGTATGTATCATATCTGGAAGTTTCCCCTAAAGGGAAAGTGATTATGGTAATGTATCTTGAAGAGCTGTCAACATGTACTGGTGTCTCCTTCTTTCTTCCTCACCCTATCCTTCGTACTGCCCTCCTCCCTCGCCCCATCTCACCATTATCTCACAGTGTGAACCAACCACGTTAACATTGATGTGACACCAGTACATCAATGCTCTGAATACATTTGACTGGTAGACATTTGCAGGGGCATGCCTCACGATGGTAATGCAATCTGCCACACTCCAGGCACAGCTGGCTGATTGCAGACATCAAGTTAAATCTGCCAAATGGGAAATTATGTTACAGTAGCCACAGCGCTAACGTCAGCCATGAGACCTCCAGATATAACATCACATTCGGGTTAGATTAAGCTCATTTGCATGTGTCTAATACACAGTTTAGAATTCACACAGTATCTCTCTGACAACATCAAGTAGCACTGTCTGCAAATGTTAAAATGGAAATCATAGGGTAATGTATTGGTAACCTATAAGATCACTTCCAATGGCTCTGTCGTTGCCTCCCTCTCACACTGACTATTACACTGGAGACTGAGAAGAAATTGTATAAGCAATGTTTTTTATATAAACCTCTGACAGGATGTGTCATAATAGCAATACAATGGAAATAGCTGTGTAGCGCTTCTCTTTCTTCGTTGCAAACGGGAGAGAGGGAAACTGCTGTTGTAAAACTCAGAGTGAGACCTTGAGCTTGTTGAGATATATGTTTTATTCATGCAATTTCATCCAACCCCAATACTGTAACAAGAGTCGTTAATTAGTGCACAGCAGACATCTAACAAGAAGATTCAGTCGATTACTACTGAACTCCAGTTCACCAAGCACTTACTCAGGCAAAAGAAAGGCCTCTAACACTTTCAGCCTCAGCAAAACACAGACAATTGTGGTAACAATGTTGACAATTTTACCTGGAACTCATTTCTAGAATAAGGTATTGTTCCATCATAAAGCAAAAAGGTTGAGCCAATTCTTGATTATATCACAGCTAAGGATCGAAGGCACAGCTGAAACCACAACCGCATAGCTGTGACTTTAATCATGACGGAGAAAGAGATTGTGTGTGTGTGTTTGTGTCTCTGTGTCTGTACATGTCCTTGTATCTGTATCAGACTGTCTGCAGCAGATCACATCTGTCATGAAACCCCTGCCCTCTGGCTAGGTGGGGGAATGAGACCGCTAAATCAGCTCTCTCTAACAGCTCAGTGCAGTACACACCAAATCACAGCGCCAGCACACAGATGCAATATGGAGGCCTGAAATGCAGAAACCACACTGATGTAAATGAAACAGACAACAAAGAGAGAAAAAAGAGATACCACTGACAAAATATCTGTCAAGCAGACATTGTGGTAGAGAAAGATGATTTTATGAGAACTGCCCATGGCATACTCTATCTGTCATGGTGGATTGTAGGAGAAACTCCTAGACCCAAATGTTTGTCATTCTACTGAAAGATCCAGAGATGTTGGGAACATCCACGTTGTTGTATGCTGTATACTGCTGCTGTGTTTTACTGGGAATGACATCAAACTAAATACATCTGGCAAACAGGGTCATTCGTGTTATGCTTTATATCTGTTTGATGTCTCT